>NC_048588.1:690000-752500 GCF_013265735.2 Oncorhynchus mykiss | reverse complement strand
AAGGCTTTTCTTGGCATGGAACTTCCCTCACAAAGAACGACAATGTAGTAACTCTGGGAAGGACACATCATTGGCTAACCTCCAGCAGGAAACAACAGATGCTTATATTTTGGGGTTATGATTGAACACATAGCCATGTCACTCGACCCATTATTAAAGCTAATCATACAGTGCCTTGCGAAAGTATTCGGCCCCCTTGAACTTTGCGACCTTTTGCCACATTTCAGGCTTCAAACATAAAGATATAAAACGGTATTTTTTTGTGAAGAATCAACAACAAGTGGGACACAATCATGAAGTGGAACGACATTTATTGGATATTTAAAACTTTTTTAACAAATCAAAAACAGAAAAATTGGGCGTGCAAAATTATTCAGCCCCTTTTCTTTCAGTGCAGCAAACTCTCTCCAGAAGTTCAGTGAGGATCTCTGAATGATCCAATGTTGACCTAAATGACTAATGATGATAAATACAATCCACCTGTGTGTAATCAAGTCTCCGTATGAATGCACCTGCACTGTGATAGTCTCAGAGGTCCGTTAAAAGCGCAGAGAGCATCACGAAGAACAAGGAACACACCAGGCAGGTCCGAGATACTGTTGTGAAGAAGTTTAAAGCCTGGATTTGGATACAAAAAGATTTCCCAGCTTTAAACATCCCAAGGAGCACTGTGCAAGCGATAATATTGAAATGGAAGGAGTATCAGACCACTGCAAATCTACCAAGACCTGGCCGTCCCTCTAAACTTTCAGCTCATACAAGGAGAAGACTGATCAGAGATGCAGCCAAGAGGCCCATGATCACTCTGGATGAACTGCAGAGATCTACAGCTGAGGTGGGAGACTCTGTCCATAGGACAACAATCAGTCGTATATTGCACAAATCTGGCCTTTATGGAAGAGTGGCAAGAAGAAAGCCATTTCTTAAAGATATCCATAAAAAGTGTTGTTTAAAGTTTGCCACAAGCCACCTGGGAGACACACTAAAGATGTGGAAGAAGGTGCTCTGGTCAGATTAAACCAAAATTGAACTTTTTGGCAACAATGCAAAACGTTATGTTTGGCGTAAAAGCAACACAGCTGAACACACCATCCCCACTGTCAAACATGGTGGTGGCAGCATCATGGGTTGGGCCTGCTTTTCTTCAGCAGGGACAGGGAAGATGGTTAAAATTGATGGGAAGATGGATGGAGCCAAATACAGGACCATTCTGGAAGAAAAAGTTTGAAATATCCAATAAATGTCGTTCCACTTCATGATTGTGTCCCACTTGTTGTTGATTCTTCACAAAAAAATACAGTTTTATATCTTTATGTTTGAAGCCTGAAATGTGGCAAAAGGTCGCAAAGTTCAAGGGGGCCGAATACTTTCGCAAGGCACTGTATATAGCCATAGGCTGTATCCTAACTTGAGATTGGGGCCTGTATTCATAAATCGTCTCACAGTAGGAGCGCTGATCTAGGATCAGTTTTGCCATTTTAGATCATAATGAATGAGATTATATAGACAGGTAGGAGATAATCCTAGATCAGCACTCCTACTCTGAAACACTTTATAAATAGTAACTCATGTACTACCTAATGGTGCATTGATGTCAATAAGAGATTTGTGGGAATAGGAAAGGTACACTGATAGATCTGAAGTTAGGATTCATTGAAATGTATAATTTGAGTATGAAGTGTAAAGATTTTGCTTCAACAGGCTCTTCATCAGAGCAATACGAAGCAGTAGAAAACCTATCCATCTCATATCTCCAAAACCCTCTCTTCTCTTAAATGTACACACACACACACACACACACACACACACACACACACACACACACACACACACACACACACACACACACACACACACACACACACACACACACACACACAACCTAACAACCCCCCCACCCATGGTTCTCCTGACACTGCCTCTCCTGTGACATTTCATCAGCAGGTGTGTGAGGTGTCCCGGGCTTGTCGGTGTGATTGGCTTTGTGCTTTGCTGTCGGTGACAAGGGGGAGGGGGGGACGGGGACGGGGACGAGGGGGGGGGGGGGGGAGATTGATCATCCCCCTGCAGCTGAGCTCTGGGAGGACCTGGCTGGCTGCTGTGAAAGGTCAGCCACCAGAGGTGAGGGCTTTGATATTGACTCCACAAAGGTTCTGTCTGATGAGACTATTATGTCTGCGACGCTAGGACACAGACCCACACACAGTGACACACATACACACACACACACACACACACACACAGTGACACACCCACACCTCAATGACAACCTCATCCACAAATATTACACACACAGATAGAAATATGTACACGCACGCATGCATGCATGCACGTGCACAAACACACACACACACACACAGGCACCCATGGGCCCAAAAGTAGTGCACTATATAGGGAATAGGGTGTCATTTGGGGAAAAAACAACTTACTGTATGTTGGCTGGTTGCTCACAGACAGGACTCTCCATTTCCTCATCTAGTCTGACCCTTTTCACTTCAGGACATAATACAGACTCATAGGATACACTCTGTCATGCTCCCAAAATAAAGTTATCTTCCATATTACATGCCAGTCTGGATTCAACCAGTAGTCTGCACTGGTTTTCCAGCACTTTCCCCCTCTCCCCCTCTCTCTTTTTCTTTTTTGATTTCCCTCCTTCCCTCTCCTTAAGTCTCTCTCCCTCTGTCAGCACCACTGCAGCTGCTGCTTTTTCTCTCTTTCTCTCTCTCTCTCAATTCCTTTACCTCTCTCCTTTTCTCCCTTTCCCTCTCTCTCAGCACAACGGCTACTGCTGTTTTCTCCTGGATGTTTCCTATCATTGTGCTTAATTTCGCTGCGCCAGGCTGTATGTTTCCTGAGCCGTCTCCATCTGTGTCCCGTGCCCATTCGTCTTACGCCCACCTGTTAATGAATGCTGGAACTAAACGGTTCCTCTCTACCCTGTTTCTGTGGCCCGGGCCTAAGTTAGCCCCTTGCTTCGGGAACCGAGCTACCTAATTAAAGGAAAACAAATGCTAGCGCTTTCCCCCACTCCCCGCTAGCTGCAAAACAGATGTTATTAGCATGTAAATGTCAAACTTCATGATTCATTAAGAAGAGGAAGTGAGAGCTGGTTGGACTAATCTGGTAAAATGCAAGTAACATACGGGAGGATGGAAGGAGGGAGGGTAAATAAGGAAAGAGGAAAAGAAGGAGTGTGTGTGCGTGTGTACAAGTGCATGTGCACGTGCGTGTGTGTGATGTGTGCAGGTGTTGTGAGGACAAGGGTTATTGATTGTGTTTAAAGAGGGCCATCAGAGTGGAAATCTGTGCCGAGCAGTCTGAGGCTCATACCTATAATTACTAACATTCTTCTGAGTGTGTCTGTATTGACAGGAGAGGGTGAGAGAATGACAGGAATGATGGTGAGGATGATGAGCGAGAGAGGGGTGAGAGTTAGGTAAATAAATGTTTTTTGGGGGGGGAGGTTGAGGAATGAGAAAGTAAAATGTGAGATGGGAGATTGTGAGAGGAATGGGGACTGTGTATTCGCAGCAATGACGATATGAATACCAGTGATAGGGCATGAAGAACAGCAAAATGAAACAGTAAAGTTGAGATGTAGTATGTTCCCCACTCTAGTAAAACTTGATCTGTTCTACAGCACAGTTGTTGTGTTTTGAGTGGAGCTGTGGGAATACTGGGCTTCAGCCATGTGTGTCTGTGAACAAGTACACATTACTAAGCCCAGTAAACAAACACACACATACTCACACACCGCATGCACGCACACATGCACGCTCGCGCACACACAAACAAACACCCTCCAACTTCAAACCCAGAAACAAGCTAATAGTCAGGGTCTGGTGTTGGGCTGCCACATTGTAAAAAGTAATTGCCTAAATCATTAAAGCAATTGAATAGCGGCTACTCAAACATCTCCAATTGCCTGTCGAATTCAAATCATACACTACATGACCAAAAGTATGTGGCCACCTGCTCATCAAATATCTCATTCCAAAATCATGGGGTTTAATATGGAGTTAGTCCCCCCTTTGCCGCTATAACAGCCTCCACTGTTCCAGGAAGGCTTTCCACTAAAAGTTGGAACATTGCTGTGGGGACCTTGCGCATTGTGATCTTAGGCTTGTGTACGGCTCCTCAGCCATGGAAACCCATTTCATTAAGCTCTCAACGAACAGTTTGTGTGCTGACGTTGCTTCCAGAGGCAGTTTGGAACTCAGTAGTGAGTGTTGCAACCGAGTACAGACAATTTTTATGCGATACACGCTTCAGCACTCGCCGGTCCCGTTCTGTTGCTTGTGTAGCCTACCACTTCCCGACTGAGTCGTTGTTGTTGGAAAGGTTGCATCCTATGAAGGTGCCACATTCAAAGTTACTGAGCTCTTCAGTAAGACCATTTTACTGCCAATGTTTGTCTACAGAGATTGCATGGGGTATCCACATACTTTTGTATACTGTGCGTTCGGAAAGTATTCAGACCCCTTGACTTTTTCCAAAAGTCTGATCTTTATTTATCTGTGTTCTACTAATCTAAAGTTATTGAGTTTTTACAAATTATGATTATTTCATATTTTAAAGTCAGATGTTCTTACTTGAATCTACTTAAAATAATAAAGTAGTAGTCAGACACATTGATATCTGACTAAAAATCACTTGATTTATGGGTGTTGGCTGACGGTTTGCAAGTTATGAATACTTAATAGTGCCATGTGCCACTGTTTTTAGAGGACTGTGGGAAAAAATCAATTTATGACACATTTACATCATGATGTATGCATGTTTGAAGAAAGAAAAGTATATTTCTAGAATAGTATTCAGCAGATTCTTATGCTATGAGGTGTAAATGTCAACAAATACAGAAAACAATGTTAAACATTAAAATTACTAATCAGAACTACTTACACTTGACAAAATGTGCAATGAAGGTTAGTCATTTAAGTAGAAGGGACGTTACATTTTTATGTTCACTATAACAAATATTCATGTTCAAGTAACTTAAATTGTTATAGTTCTATCACGTTTTGGGGAAGACCTAGATGCAGACAGTGTCAAAGTAACAAAAGTTTATTACTAGAACAGGGGGCAGGCAAAATGACAGGTCAAGGGCAGGCAGAGGTCGGTAATCCAGATCAGAGTCCAAAAGGTACAGAACGGCAGGCAGTCTCAGGGTCAGGGCAGGCAGAGGTCAATAATCCAGGGTGGTGTGACAAGGTACAGAACGGCAGGCAGGCTCAGGGCAAGCAGAATGGTCAAAACCGGGAAAAAAGGAACTAGAAGCAGACAGGAGCAAAGGGAAAACCGCTGGTAGGCTTGACGAACAAAACGAACTGGCAACAGACAAACAGAGAACACTGGGGATAATGGGGAAGATGGGCGACACCTGGAGGGGGGTGGAGACAAGCACAAAGACAGGTGAAACAGATCATGGTGTGACAAGTTCAGAATACACAATGCAATTTAATGTCAAAAAGTTAATAAAACAAAAAACAGTTAAATATTTAGAACTTAAAAGATAACCATATGGGTGGTAATGTTATTACTATTAACTATTGAACACTGACAAACTTTGAGTTGGGTTACTCAAATAGTTCTAGGCAACGGGTTTCTACAAAAAAAGAGATAACGGAATTAATTACATTTTACAGTGCATAGTTGTCACGCCCTGACCTTAGAGAGCCGTTTTATTTCTCTATTTGGTTAGGTCAGGGTGTGATTTGGGTGGGCATTCTATGTTTTCTATTTCTTTGTTTTTGGCCGAGTGTGGTTCCCAATCAGAGGCAGCTGTCTATCGTCATCTCTGATTGGGAATCATACTTAGGCAGCCTTTTCCCACCTATGTTGTGGGTAATTATGTATATTCTCTGTGTGTTTGTGTGCGCCACGTTTGTTGCTGTTTACCTGCTCTTTTTTGTGAAGGTTTCACTACGATTAAAATAAATGTGGAATTATATGCACGATGTGCCTTGGCTCATCTAGTTTGAAGACAGTGAACAATAGTCCACCCCTCACTATGCTCAATGTTTTTTTTTTCTACTATCTGACAACCCTAAATATGTTTTTATGAATGTCTAATGATGATTGTGTGTGTGCACATGCGTGACAATAGTCCACCCCTCACTATGCTCATTGTGTTTGTTTTCTACTATCTGACAACCCTAAATATGTTTTTATGAATGTCTAATGATGATTGTGTGTGTGCACATGCGTGCGCTTGTAAACTCAACAGGACCCTGTCAGGACCCTGTCTTTCAAAGATAATTTGTAAAAATTAAAATAATAATAACAGATCTTCATTGTAAAGAGTTTAAACACTGTTTCCCATGCTTGTTCAATGAACCATAAACAATTAATGAGCATGTGTGGAACGGTCGTTAAGACACTAACAGCTTACAGACGGTAGGCAATTAAGGTCACAGTTATGAAAACTAAGGACACTAAAGAGGCCTTTCTACTGACTCTGAAAAACACCAAAAGAAAGATGCCCAATGTCCCTGCTCATCTGCGTGAATGTGCCTTAGGCATGCTGCAAGGAGGCATGAAGACTGCAGATGTGGCCAGGGTGTCACGACTCCTACCGAAGGTGGCTCCCCTTCCCGTTCGGATGGCGCTCGGCGTCACCGGCCTACTAGCTGACACTGATTCTTTCCTCCCCCTCCTTGTCTGTTAATTGGTTACACCTGTTGTTTATTTGGTGATTAGTTGGGCTTTATTAGCCAGCCGGCCCGTCTGCTCTTTGTGCGGGATTGTTTGTGTGACTAGTGTGCACGTTTGAGGTCAACGTGTTTCCTGTTCGTGGGTTTTTGCTGGACTGTTTTAGTCCCCGTGTTTGGGGCATTTGTTTTGTGTGCGCCCTGTGTTTTCGTGGGGTGGCTTATGTTCGCCGTTTGTGCATTATATAGCACTACCCTGAACTCTCTGCTTCCTGCACCTGACTTCGCACCCACTACACCCAGATCGTTACACAGGGCAATAAATTGCAATGTCCATACTGTGATACGCCTAAGACAGCACTGCAGGGAGACAGGACGGACAGCTGATCGCAGTGGCAGATCATGTGTAACAACACCTGCACAGGATCGGTACACCCGAACATCACGCCTGCGGGACAGGTACAGGATGGCAACAACAACTGCACGAGTTACGCCAGGAATGCACAATCCCTCCATCATTGCTCAGACTGTCCGCAATAGGCTGAAAGAGGCTGGACTGAGGGCTTGTAGGCATGTTGTAAGGCAAGTCCTCACCAGACATCACCAGCAACAACGTCGCAAACCCACCGTCGCTGGACCAGACAGAACTGGCAAAAGTGCTCTTCACTGACGAGTCGCGGTTTTGTCTCACCAGGGGTGATGGGCGAATTTGCGTTTATCGTCGAAGGAATGAGCGTTACACTGAGGCCTGTACTCTGGAATGGGATCAATTTGGAGGTGGACGGTCCGTCATGGTCTGGGGTGGTGTGTTACAGCATTATCGGACTGAGCTTGTTGTCATTGCAGGCAATCTCAACACTGTGCGTTACAAGGAAGACATCCTCCTCCCTCATGTGGTACCCTTCCTGCAGGCTCATCCTGACATGACCCTCCAGCATGACAATGCCACCAGCCATACTACTCATTCTCTGTGTGATTTCCTGCAAGACAGGAATGTCAGTGTTCTGCATTGCCAACGAAGAGCCCGGATCTCAATCCCATTGAGCACGTCTGGGACCGGTTGGATTGGAGGGTGAGGACTAGGGCCATTCCCCCCAGAAATGTGGTGCAGTCCATGAGGAGGAGATGCACTGCAGTACTTATTGCAGCTGGTGGCCACACCAGATACTGACTGTTACTTTTGATTTTGACCTCTCCTTTTATCAGGGACACATTATTCAATTTCTGGTCCGACCAATCTGATTCCACGCTTCGAGACTGCTTCAATCACGTGGATTGGGATATGTTCCGCATTGCGTCCAACAACAACATTGACGAATACGCTGATTCGGTGAGCGAGTTCATTAGCAAGTGCATCGGCGATGTCGTACCCACAGCGTCTATTAAAACATTCCCAAACCAGAAACCGTGGATTGATGGCAGTATTCGCCCGAAACTGAAAGTGCGAACCACTGCTTTTAACCAGGGCAAGGTGACCAGAAACACGAACGAATACAATAGTGTAGCTATTCCCTCCTCAAGGCAATCTAACAAGCTAAGCGTCAGTATAGAGACAAAGTAGAGTCGCAATTCAACGGCTCAGACACAAGAGGGTCTACAGTCAATCACGGATTACAAAAAGAAAACCAGCTCCGTCGCGGACCAGGATATCTTGCTCCCAGACAGACTAAACAACTTCTTTGCTCGCTTTGAGGACAATACAGTGCCACTGACACGGCCCGCTACCAAAACCTGCGGACTGTCCTTCACTGCAGCCGACGTGAGCAAAACATTGAAACGTGTTAATCCTCGCAAGGCTGCAAGCCCAGACGGCATCCCCAACCGCGTCCTCAGAGCATGAGCAGACCAGCTGGCTGGTGTGCTTACGGACATATTCAATCAACCCTTATCCCAGTCTGCTGTTCCCACATGCTTCAAGAGAGCCACCATTGTTCCTGTTCCCAAGAAAGCAAAGGTAACTGAGCTAAACGACTACCGCCCCATAGCACTCACTTCCGTCATCATGAAGTGCTTTGAGAGACTAGTCAAGGATCATATCACCTCCACCCTACCTGACACCCTAGACCCACTCCAATTTGCTTACCACCCCAATAGGTCCACAGACAACGCAATCGCAACCACACTGCCCTAACCCATCTGGACAAGAGGAATACCTATGTGAGAATGCTGTTCATCGACTACAGCTCAGCATTTAACACCATAGTACCCTCCAAACTCGTCATCAAGCCTGGGTCTCGACCCCGCCCTGTGCAACTGGGTACTGGATTTCCTGATGGGCCGCCACCAGGTGGTGAGGGTAGGTAACAACATCTCCACCCGCTGATCCTCAACATTGGGCCCCACAAGGGTGCGTTCTGAGCCCTCTCCTGTACTCCCTGTTCACCCACGACTGCGTGGCCACGCATGCCTCCAACTCAATCATCAAGTTTGAGGACGACACTACAGTGGCAGGCTTGATTACCAACAATGACGAGACGGCCTACAGGGAGGAGGTGAGGGCCCTCGGAGTGTGGTGTCAGGACAATAACCTCACACTCAACGTCAACAAAACAAAGGAGATGATCGTGGACTTCAGGAAACAGCAGAAAAAGCAAGCACCCCCCCCCCCCCCCCCCCTATCCACATCGACGGGACAGTAGTGAAGAGGGTAGTAAGTTTAAAGTTCCTCGGCGTACACATCACGGACAAACTGAATTGATCCACCCAGACAGACAGCGTTGTGAAGAAGGTGCAGCAGCGCCTCTTCAACCTCAGGAGGCTGAAGAAATTCGGCTTGTCACCAAAAGCATTCACAAACTTCTACAGATCGAGAGCATCCTGTCGGACTGTATCACCTCCTGCTATGGCAACTGCTCCGCCCACAACCGTAAGGCTCTCTAGCGGGTAGTGAGGTCTGCACAACGCATCACCGGGGGCAAACTACCTGCCCTCCAGGACACCTACACCACACTATGTCACAGGAAGGCCATAAAGGTCATCAAGGACAACAACCACCCGAGCCACTGCCTGTTCACCACGCTATCATCCAGAAGGCGATTTCAGCACAGGTGAATCAAAGCATGGACCAAGAGACTGAACAGCTTCTATCTCAAGGCCATCAGACTGTTAAACAGCCACCACTAACATTGAGTGTCTGCTGCCAACATACTGACTCAACTCCAGCTCACTTTAAAAATAGAAATTTATGGAAATGTATGTAAAAAATGTATCACTAGCCACTTTAAACTATGCCACTTTTATGTTTACATACCCTACATTACTCATCTCATATGTATATACTGTACTCGATACCATCTACTGCATCTTGCCTATGCCGTTCTGTACCATCACTCATTCATATATCTTTATGTACATATTCTTTATCCCTTTACACTTGTGTGTATAAGGTAGTAGTTGTGGAATTGTTAGGTTAGGTTACTCGTTGGTTGTTACTGCATTGTCGGAACTAGAAGCACAAGCATTTCGGTACACTCGCATTAACATCTGCTAACCATGTGTATGTGACAAATACAATTTGATTTGATTTGTGTGTGGACATACGTGCGTTCCCCTCTCCTTCATCTCCACCAGCTCTTCAGTGTGATGTTTTCCTTTAGCTCTAATGAGTTCTAAGTGGCCAATACTTTCTTCTGCAGGAAACTCGTGTCAAACTAATTAACTTTTAATGAGAGGAAACCAAGTGATTAGAGTGTTTTTCTTGGTAAATGAGCCAATTAATTCTCTGTTGGTCTGAGCTGGGGCGAGAAGCAGGGCTCTCTTTGGGCAGAGAACACTCATCCAGCAGGCCAGGGCCAGCTCTCTGTCTATCTGTATGCCCTGTTTACATAGTCATTGAACACGGGTCACTTTAATCATGTTTACATACTGTTTTACCCACTTCATACGTGTATATACTGTGTTCTAGTCAAGGCTCATCCTATTTAACTACTGCTGTATACACATCTTCTCTTCATATTCTGTCCATACTGTCTTTACACACTGTAATATATACTATATTTCTGACTCTTACATAGCTTTCTTTTTATTTTGGGGGTGCATTGTGTGCAATGCATTTGTGTGCATTGTTTTGTATTGTTCGGTATTACTGCACTGCTGGAACTAGAAACAGAAGTATCTTGCTGCATCTGCAATAAACTCTATATGTCTGTCTGTCTGTCTAGCTGCGTGCTAGCCTGTTTGTCCATCCATCAGTCTGGGCAGCTTGGTGGGTGTCTGGCATACTGAGGGATACAACCCACTGCCTGTACCACTCACCACCTCCCTGCCTCTCTGCCTGTCTGGCCAAGAGTGCTCTCTAGTCATCACTGTTTGTCTTCACTGTAACCAAGTCAAAAAGATTGGTCATTAGAAATGAACGGGTGAGTGGTCAGGCAGGCGAATTCGGCGTCAGGATAGGCAAGGCTCAAAACCAGGAGGGCTAGGAAAAGACAGAGACTGGGGAAAAATGGGAACTAGAAAAAATGCTTGTTGACTTGGAAAACAAGACAAGCTGGCACAGAGAGACAGGAAACACAAGGATAAATACACCGGGGACTAATGAGGAAAACAGGAGACACCTGAAGGTGGGTGGAGGCAATCACCAAGACAGGTGAAACAGATCAGGTCATGTCATGTCATGACACGGAGTCTCTGATGCAGATCTCAGCTCTATTCAGTCTGCTGGAACAACAATCAATTATGTTGGAGATGGTGATGGAGAACACTGTAGGTATTAAGCAGGTCCAATCACCACCATGGGTTAGGTTCAATCTCAGTGTGATTGCAGGAGCAATGTGGCAAAACACTGTCACGGTTCCCAACAATGGCGTTTAGAGCATAATAAAAAGCCAATATTGATGACTGGGTGCCTTTACCCCTTAAAGCCATATTCGTTCCTGGAAAAGATGCAAAAAGAGTTGTAAGAAACAACTTAATTGTAGTTACACATTTAAATTACTTTGTATAAGAGCTGATTTATCCGAAATAGCCACTAATTAACCTGTAACATTACTTCAATAATACTCAAATGCAATTTAAAGTGATTGATCTCCAGTTGGAGAGGGGTATTCAGTCGCGCCAACAGAGTCTGCGAGTCCGAGGAGAATTAACAATAGGAAATTCATGATAGATCTCATCATCCTGAAGGGATAACACAGAGCAAATTCAACAATGGTTTGAATAGGAACAAGTCCACAGAAACATTGACACAGAGACTGAAACAATCTTTTAGGCTGTAATTCAATCACAATGTATCATTATTATAAGTTATAATTTTAGCTCACTAATAAATAACAATACTATCTATGCAATAAGCACACAGGTGTTACCAACAGGGTTGGAGCATGGAAATAACAAGAAAACAACAAGATTGCAAATATTGTTTTCTGCAGCAACAATTAATAGCTTTAGAATCAGCAGGGTAGCCTAGTGGTTAGAGTGTTGGACTAGTAACTGGAAGGTTGCAAGTTCAAACCCCTGAGCTGACAAGCTACAAAAATGTTGTTCTGCCCCTGAACAGGCAGTTAACCCACTGTTCCTAGGCTGTCATTGAAAATAAGAATTTGTTCTTAACTGACTTGCCTAGTTGAATAAAGGTAAAATAAAAATATTCAATCAGTAGTTTCACACATCAATAATCAAACAATGGAGTGCTCTGCATGTATAAAATCTTCAGCTCTGTTGCTTGTGAAAGTACTATCATACTTACTTGATTCTAATCAAAACATACAAAGTGCATAGCTGAGGAGGTGTGTCTAGGGAGAAGAGTGGATCCTAGCTGAAGGGCACAGTCTTGGCAATGACATAGTGCCTTCAGAAAGTATTCACACTCCTTGACTTTTTCCACATGTCGTTGTGTTACAAAGTGGGATTAAAATGCATTATTTTGTCTTTTTTTTGTCAACGAGCTACACAAAATACCCTGTAATGTCAATGTGGGGGAAAAATCTAACATTTGTAAAAAAATATATATATGAAAAATAAAACACTAATATGTTAGAATCACCTTTGACAGTGATTACAGTCTTTCTGGGTAAGTCTAGAAGAGCTTTCCACACCTGGATTGTGCAACATTTGCCCATTGTTGTTTTCAAAATTATTCAAGCTCTGTCAAATTGGTTGTTGATCATTGCTAAACAACCATTTCCAGGTCTTGTCATACATTTTCAAGCAGATTTCAGTCAAAACTGTAACTCGGCCACTCATGAACATTCACTAACTTCTTGGTAACAACTCAAGTGTAGATTTTTTATTTTATTTCACCTTTATTTAACCAGGTAGGCCAGTTGAGAACAAGTTCTCATTTACCACTGCGACCTGTCCAAGATAAAGCAAAGCAGTGCGACAAAATCAACAACACAGAGTTACACATAAACACATGTACAGTCAATAACACAATAGAAAAATATATGTACAGTGTGTGCAAATGTAGAAGAGTAGGGAGGTAAGGCAGGACATAGGCCAAATAATTACAATTTAGCATTAACACTGGAGTGATAGATGTGCAGATGATGATGTGCAAGTAGAGATACTGGGGTGCAAAAGAGCAAGAGGGTAAGAAATAATATGGGGATGATGTAGTTGGGTGTGCTATTTACTGCTCTGACAGCTGATGTTTAAAGTTAGAGAGGGAGATGTGATTTTTTAAATTAGTTCCAGTCATTGGCAGCAGAGAACTGTAAGGAAAGGCGACCAAAGGAAATGTTGCCTTTGGGGATGACCAGTGAAATATACCTGCCGGAGCTTGTGCTCCACACGGGTGGGTGTTGCTATGGTGACCAGTGAGCTGAGATAAGGTGGAGCTTTATCTAGCAAAGACTTATAGATGACCTGGAGCCAGTGGGTTTGGCGTCGAATATGTAGTGAAGGCCAGCCAACGAGAGCATACAGGTCGCAGTGGTGGGTAGTATATGGGGCTTTGGTGACAAAATGGGTGGCACTGTGATAGACTACATCCAGTTTGCTGAGTAGAGTGTTGGAGGCTATTTTGTAAATGACATCGCCGAAGTCAAGGATCGGTAGGATGGTCAGTTCTACAAGGGTATGTTTGGCAGCATGAATGAAGGAGGGTTTGTTGCGAAATAGGAAGCCAATTCTAGATTTAATTTTGGATTGGAGATACTTAATGTGAGTCTGGAAGAAGAGTTTACAGTCTAACCAGACACCTAGGTATTTGTAATTGTCCACATATTCAGAACCAAGTCAGAACCGTTCAGAGTAGTGATGCTAGTCGGGTGGGAGGGTGCGGGCAGCAAATGGTTGAAGAGCATGCACTTAGTTTTACTAGCATGTAAAGCAGTTGGAGGCCACGGAAGGAGTGTTGTATGGCATTGAAGCTCGTCTGGAGGTTTGTTAGCACAGTGTCCAAAGAAGGGTCAGATGTATACAAAATGGTGTCGTCTGCATAGATTTGGATCAGAGAATCACCAGCAGACGTCATTGACATATAAAGAGAAAAGAGTCGGCCTGAGAATTTAACCATGTGGCACCCCAATAGAGACTGCCAGAGGTCCGAACAACAGGCCCTCCGATTTGACACACTGAACTCTATCAGAGAAGTAGTTGGTGAACCAGGCAAGGCAGTCATTTGAGAAGGCAAGGCTATTTGGCCTTTTGTTTCGATGCAATTTATTATGTGACTTGTTAAGCAAATGTTTACTCCTGATCTCAATTAGGCTTGCCATAACAAAGGGGTTGTATACTTATTTGACTCAAGACATTTCAGCTTTTCATAATAATTCCACTTTGACATTATGGGGCTACTGGTGTGTAGGCCAGTGACCCAAAAATTTTAAATTTTATCAATTGTAATTTCGGGCTTAACACAACAAAATATGGAAAAAGTTAGTGAACTTTCTGAAGGCACTGTACACTACGATCAGGGTGCCACACTGGAATTTGGACTAAAGGCACATTTGCCGTTCTTGTCCTCATAAGGCATGCCAGCCTTCACAGGTAAAGGTAATTTCCTGGCACAGGGAAACACTGGCATTTAAAGAAAGGCAAACTCCACCCTCCAGTAACAAGAAGGACCTGAACACAATCATATAAAAAAAGTGTTCTGGCAGATAGTTCTACCAACACATTGACTGTAGTACTCACTCTGGAAAAACATTGGACCACTGATACTCAACTTTTCGAACTGCCTACAAGGCCTCCCTTCACCCTCCCTTCGGCAACTCTGATCACGACCCCATTTTACTCCTCCCTTCCTATAGGCAGAAACTCAAACAGGAAGGACCCGTGCTAAGGTCTATTCATTGCTGGTCTGACCAATCGGAATCCATGCTTTAAGATTGTTTTGATCTCGCTGACTGGGATAAGTTCCGGGTAGTCTCTGAAAATGACATTGACGAATACACGAATACAGTGATTGAGTTAATCAGGAAGTGTATAGGAGATGTTGTACCCACTGTGACTTAATAATAACCTACCCAAACCAGAAACTGTGGATAGATGGCAAAACTGAAAGTGCAAACCACCACATTTAACCATGACAAAGTGACAGAGAATATGGCAGAATACAAACAGTGTAGTTATTCCCTCCAAAAGGCAGTCAAACAGGCAAAATGTCTGACAGAGAAAAAGTTGAGTCGCAATTCAACCGCTCAGACAGGAGACGTATGTGGCAGGGTTTACAGACAATCGTGGACTACAAAGGGAAAACCAGCCACGTCGCGGACACCGACATCTTGCTTCCGGACAAGCTAAACACTCGCTTCGCCCTCTTTGAGGATAACATAGTGCCACCGAGGCGGCCTGCTACCAAAGACTGTGGGCTCTCCTTCTCCGTAGCTGACGTGAGACATTTAAGCGTGTTAACCCTTGCAAGGCTGCCGGTCCAGATGGTCCTCAGAGCATGCGCAGACCAGCTGGCTGCAGTGTTTATGGACATATTCAATCTCTCCCTATCCCAGTCTGCTACCCTAACTTGTTTCAAGATGTCCACCATTGGTCCTGTACCCAAGAAAGGAAAGGTAACTGAACTAAATGACTTTCGCATTCACTTCTGTCATCATTAAGTCCTATGAGAGGATATTTTTTATTTAACTAGGCAAGTCAGTTAAGAACAAATTCTTATTTTCAATGACAGCCTAGGAACAGTGGGTTAACTGACTTGTTTAGGGGCAGAACAACATATATATTTTTACCTTGCCAGCTCATGGATTCAATCTTGCAACCTTTTAGTTTCTAGTCCAACACTCTAACCACTAGGCTACCTGTTGCCCCGAGTTAAGGATCATATCACCTACAACTTACCTGACACCCTAGACCCACTTCAATTTGCTTACCGCCCCAATAGATCCACAGACAATGCAATCGCCATCTCACTGCAAACTGCCCTATCCCATCAGGACAAGAGGAATACCTAGGTAAGAATGCTGTTCATTGACTATAGCTCAGCATTCAACACCATAGTACCCTCCAAGCTCATCATTAAGCTTGGGGTCTGAACTGCACCTTGTGCAACTGGGTACTGGACTTCCTGACGGGCCGCCCCCAGGTGGTGAAGGTAGGAAACAACACCTCTACTTGGCTGATCCTCAACACAGGGCCCCAGAAGGGTGCGTGCTCAGCCCTCTCCTGTACTCCCTGTTCACCCATGACTGCGTGGCCACGCACGCCTCCAACTCAATCATCAAGTTTGCGGACGACACAACAATAGTTGGCCTCAATACCAACAATGACGTGACAGCCTACAGGGAGGAGGTAAGGGCCCTGGGAGAGTGGTGTCGCCCAACGCATCACCGGTGGCAAACTACCTGCCCTCCAGGACACCTACAGCAACCGATGTCACAGGAAGGCCAAAAAGATCATCAAGGACAACAACCAAACAAGCCACGGCCTGTTCACCAGAAGGCGAGGTCAGTACAGGTGCATCAACGCTGGGACCGAGAGACTGAAAAACAGCTTCTATCTCAAAGCCATCAGACTGTTAAATACCATCACTAGCCGGGATCCACCTGGTTACGCAACCTTGCACATTAGAGGCGCTATATGCTGCCCTATATACATAGACTTGGAATCACTGGCAGCTTTAAAAATGTAACACTAGTCACTTTAATAATGTTTACATACTGCTTTACTCATCTCATATGTATATACTCTATTCTATTCTACTGTATTTTAGTCAATGCCACTCCGACATAGCTCGATTTAATATTTATATATTTCTTATTTCTTTTAGATTTGTGTGTATTGTTGAAAATTGTTAGATATCACTGCATTGTTGTAGCTAGGAACACAAGCATTTTGCTATACACGTGATAACACCTGCTAACATCTACTTGGCTGATCCTCAACACAGGGCCCCAGAAGGGTGCTTGATTTGATATGATTTAGGTGACGCATGTCACACAAAAAAAGGAAAGGAAAGAAAGGGAGACAGAAAATGGGCCTAAACTTAGCCCAAACTTTATAATGAGCATTTATAATCTGCAAAACCTGACAATTTAACATTTTTACTTTAGTTCAAATAAAATTATATAATACACAAAAATAATTGAAATACATATCTCATTTAGGCTTAATTTAACTATGGCCATTCTCTGTAGGCCTACACAAATTAACAAAACAAAAGTAATAGGATCAATGGTTCAAAGTAAGAGTAATCTCAAGTTATTTAAATCTAGGTACTGTATTTACAAGTATTTGGGAGCTGTAGATTAATGAGATGATTTGCAGGTTGTAGTGGCTGTCACACCCTGATCTGTTTCACCTGTCATTGTGATTGTCTCCACCCCCCTCCAGATGTCGCCCTTCTTCTCCATTATCCCGTGTCAGGTGCGTGAATGAGGACCCAAAAGCGAATTAACAAAACAGAGTTTCTTTAATGACGAAACACACGTAGGCTCAGATGGACAGGCAGATTCCGACAGGACAGGACAAGCTTAGCTGAACAGGCAGATTCCGACAGGACAGGACAAGGTTGCAGCAAACACGACGATAGTCTGGTTCAGGCATGAGTAACACAAACGAGAATCCGACAAAGACAGGAACAGAAACAGAGAGAGATATAGAGACCAAATCAGAGGGAAAAAGGAAACAGGTGGGAAAAGGGGTGAACGGGGTGGTTAGGGAAGACAAGGAACAGCTGGGGGAAAGAGGGGAAGAAAAGGTAACCTAATACGACCAGCAGAGGGAGACAGGGTGAAGAGAAAGAACAGGAACAAGACACAACATGACAATACATGACAGTACCCCCCCACTCACCGAGCGCCTCCTGGCGCACTCGAGGAGGAAACCTGGCGGCAACGGAGGAAATCATCGATCAGCGAACGGTCCAGCACGTCCCGAGAGGGAACCCAACTCCTCTCCTCAGGACCGTACCCCTCCCAATCCACTAGGTACTGGTGACCACGGCCCCGAGGACGCATGTCCAAAATCTTACGGACCCTGTAGATAGGTGCGCCCTCGACAAGGATGGGGGGGGGGGGGGGGGAGACGAGCGGGGGCGCGAAGAACGGGCTTAACACAGGAGACATGGAAGACCGGGTGGACGCGACGAAGATATCGCGGAAGAAGAAGTCGCACTGCGACAGGATTAATGATCTGAGAAATACGGAACGGACCAATGAACCGCGGGGTCAACTTGCGAGAAGCTGTCTTAAGGGGAAGGTTCTGAGTGGAGAGCCAAACTCTCTGACCGCGACAATATCTAGGACTCTTAGTTCTACGCTTATTAGCAGCTCTCACAGTCTGCGCCCTATAACGGCAAAGTGCAGACCTGACCCTCTTCCAGGTGCGCTCGCAACGTTGGACAAAAGCCTGAGCGGAGGGGACGCTGGACTCGGCGAACTGAGATGAGAACAGCGGAGGCTGGTACCCGAGGCTACTCTGAAAAGGAGATAGCCCGGTCGCAGACGAAGGAAGCGAGTTGTGGGCGTATTCTGCCCAGGGGAGCTGTTCTGACCAAGACGCAGGGTTGCGAAAAGAAAGACTGCGTAAGATGCGACCAATAGTCTGATTGGCCCGTTCTGCTTGACCGTTAGACTGGGGGTGAAAGCCGGAAGAGAGACTGACGGAAGCCCCAATCAAACGGCAAAACTCCCTCCAAAATTGAGACGTGAATTGCGGACCTCTGTCCGAAACGACGTCTGACGGAAGGCCATGAATTCTGAAAACATTCTCGATGATGATTTGTGCCGTCTCTTTAGCAGAAGGAAGCTTAGCAAGGGGAATAAAATGAGCCGCCTTAGAGAACCTATCGACAACCGTAAGAATAACAGTGACAAAATCTAAGGCGATGTGAGACCACGGTCGAGAGGGAATGGGAAGCGGCCTGAGACGGCCGGCAGGAGGGGAGTTACCGGACTTAGTCTGCGCGCAGACCGAACAAGCAGCCACGAAACGACGCGTGTCATGCTCCCGGGTGGGCCACCAAAAACGCTGGCGAATGGAAGCAAGCGTACCCCGAACGCCAGGGTGGCCGGCTAACTTGGCAGAGTGAGCCCACTGAAGAACGGCCAGACGAGTAGGAACGGGAACGAAAAGAAGGTTCCTAGGACAAGCGTGCGGCGACGGAGTGTGAGTGAGTGCTTGCTTTACCTGCCTCTCAATTCCCCAGACAGTCAACCCGACAACACGCCCCTCAGGGAGAATCCCCTCAGGGTCAGTGGAGGCTACTGAAGAACTGAAGAGACGAGATAAAGCATCAGGCTTGGTGTTCTTAGAGCCCGGACGATAAGAAATCACGAACTCGAAACGAGCGAAAAACAGCGCCCAGCGCGCCTGACGCGCATTAAGTCGTTTGGCAGAACGGATGTACTCAAGGTTCCTATGGTCAGTCCAAACGACAAAAGGAACGGTCGCCCCCTCCAACCACTGTCGCCATTCGCCTAGGGCTAAGCAGATGGCGAGCAGTTTGCGGTTTCCCACATCATAGTTACGTTCCGACGGCGACAGGCGATGAGAAAAATACGCGCAAGGATGGACCTTGTCGTCAGAGAGGGAGCGCTGAGAAAGAATGGCTCCCACGCCCACCTCTGACGCGTCAACCTCGACAACGAACTGTCTAGAGACGTCAGGTGTAACAAGGATAGGTGCGGATGTAAAACGATTCTTGAGGAGATCAAAAGCTCCCTGGGCGGAAACGGACCACTTAAAGCACGTCTTGACAGAAGTAAGGGCTGTGAGAGGAGCTGCCACCTGACCGAAATTACGGATGAAACGACGATAGAAGTTCGCGAAGCCGAGAAAGCGCTGCAGCTCGACGCGTGACTTAGGGACGGGCCAATCAATGACAGCTTGGACCTTAGCGGGATCCATCTTAATGCCTTCAGCGGAAATAACAGAACCGAGAAATGTGACGGAGGAGGCATGAAAAGTGCACTTCTCAGCCTTCACAAAAAGACAATTCTCTAAAAGGCGCTGGAGGACACGTCGAACGTGCTGAACATGAATCTGGAGTGACGGTGAAAAAATCAGGATATCGTCAAGGTAAACGAAAACAAAGATGTTCAGCATGTCTCTCAGGACATCATTGACTAATGCCTGAAAGACAGCTGGAGCGTTAGCGAGGCCGAAAGGAAGAACCCGGTATTCAAAGTGCCCTAACGGAGTGTTAAACGCCGTCTTCCACTCGTCCCCCTCCCTGATGCGCACGAGATGGTAAGCGTTACGAAGGTCCAACTTAGTGAAAAACCTGGCTCCCTGCAGGATCTCGAAGGCTGAAGACATAAGAGGAAGCGGATAACGATTCTTCACTGTTATGTCATTCAGCCCTCGATAATCTATGCAGGGGCGCAGGGACCCGTCCTTCTTCTTAACAAAAAAAAACCCCGCTCCGGCGGGAGAGGAGGAGGGGACTATGGTACCGGCGGCAAGAGCTACAGACAAATAATCTTCGAGAGCCTTACGTTCGGGAGCCGACAGAGAGTATAGTCTACCCCGGGGGGGAGTGGTTCCCGGAAGGAGATCAATACTACAATCATACGACCGGTGTGGAGGAAGAGAGGTGGCCCTGGACCGACTGAACACCGTGCGCAGATCGTGATATTCCTCCGGCACCCCTGTCAAATCACCAGGCTCCTCCTGTGAAGAAGAGACAGAGGAAACAGGAGGGACAGCAGACATTAAACATTTCACATGACAAGAGACGTTCCAGGAGAGGATAGAATTACTAGACCAATTAATAGAAGGATTATGACAAACTAGCCAGGGATGGCCCAAAACAACAGGTGTAAAAGGTGAACGAAAAATTAAAAAAGAAATGGTTTCGCTATGATTACCAGAGACAGTGAGGGTTAAAGGTAGCGTCTCACGCTGAATCCTGGGGAGAGGACTACCATCCAAGGCGAACAAGGCCGTGGGCTCCCTTAACTGTCTGAGAGGAATGTCATGTTCCCGAGCCCAGGTCTCGTCCATAAAACAGCCCTCCGCCCCAGAGTCTATCAAGGCACTGCAGGAAGCTGACGAACCGGTCCAGCGTAGATGGACCGACAAGGTAGTGCAGGATCTTGAAGGAGAGACAGGAGTAGTAGCGCTCACCAGTAGCCCTCCGCTTACTGATGAGCTCTGGCTTTTACTGGACATGAAGTGACAAAATGACCAGCGGAACCGCAATAGAGACAGAGGCGGTTGGTGATTCTCCGTTCCCTCTCTTTAGTCGAGATGCGGATACCTCCCAGCTGCATAGGCTCAGCACCCGAGCCGGCAGAGGAAGATGGTAGTGATGCGGAGAGGGGGGCAACGGAGAACGCGAGCTCCTTTCCACGAGCTCGGTGACGAAGATCAACCCGTCGCTCTATGCGAATAGCGAGTTCAATCAAGGAATCCACGCTGGAAGGAACCTCCCGGGAGAGAATCTCATCCTTTACCTCTGCGCGGAGACCCTCCAGAAAACGAGCGAGCAAAGCCGGCTCGTTCCAGTCACTGGAGGCAGCAAGAGTGCGAAACTCAATAGAGTAGTCTGTTATGGATCGATTACCTTGACATAGGGAAGACAGGACCCTGGAAGCCTCCTCCCCAAAAACAGATCGATCAAAAACCCGTATCATCTCCTCCTTAAAGTCCTGATACTGGTTAGTACACTCAGCCCTTGCCTCCCAGATTGCCGTGCCCCACTCACGAGCCCGTCCAGTAAGGAGAGATATGACGTAGGCGATACGAGCAGTGCTCCTGGAGTAAGTGTTGGGCTGGAGAGAAAACACAATATCACACTGGGTGAGGAACGAGCGGCATTCAGTGGGCTCCCCAGAGTAACACGGCGGGTTATTGATTCTGGGCTCCGGAGATTCGAAAGCCCTGGAAGTGGCCGGTGGATCGAGGCGGAGATGGTGAACCTGTTCTGTGAGGTTGGAGACTTGGGTGGCCAGGGTCTCAACGGCATGTCGAGCAGCAGACAATTCCTGCTCGTGTCTGCCTAGCATCGCTCCCTGGATCTCGACGGCTGAGTGGAGAGGATCCGAAGTCGCTGGGTCCATTCTTGGTCGGATTCTTCTGTCAGGTGCGTGAATGAGGACCCAAAAGCGAATTAACAAAACAGAGTTTCTTTAATGACGAAACACACGTAGGCTCAGATGGACAGGCAGATTCCGACAGGACAGGACAAGGTTAGCTGAACAGGCAGATTCCGACAGGACAGGACAAGGTTGCAGCAAACATGACGATAGTCTGGTTCAGGCATGAGTAACACAAACGAGAATCCGACAAAGACAGGAACAGAAACAGAGAGAGATATAGAGACCAAATCAGAGGGAAAAAGGAAACAGGTGGGAAAAGGGGTGAACGGGGTGGTTAGGGAAGACAAGGAACAGCTGGGGGAAAGAGGGGAAGAAAAGATAACCTAATACGACCAGCAGAGGGAGACAGGGTGAAGAGAAAGAACAGGAACAAGACACAACATGACAATACATGACAATCCCGTGTATTTATACCTGTGTTCTCTGTTTGTCAGTTGCCAGTTCATCTTGTTTGTCGAGTCAACCAGCGTTTTTGTTCTCAGTTCCAGCTTTTCCCAATCTCTCTTTTACTCGCCCTCCTGGTTTTGACCCTTGCCTGTCCTGACTCTAAGCCTGCCTGCCTGACCACTCTGCCTGCCCCTGACCCTGAGCCTGCTTGCCGTCCTGTACCTTTGCCCCACGTATCTGGATTACTGACCTCTGCCTACCCTGACCCTGAGCTTGCCTGCCGTCCGGCACCTTTGCCCCACCTCTGGTTTACTGACCCTTGCCTGCCTTGACCTGTCTATTAACTGCCCCTGTTGGATTATTAAACCATTGTTAATTCGACGTGTCTGCATCTGGGTCTTACCTTGATCCCTGAAAGTGGCAGGTTGCAGTTGAAGGTTACAGTTGTGAGGTGATGGAGCAGACGTGCCCTTATATCTCTGCTCATGTAAAGGGGTGGAGTAAGGCTGAGGCATGGGTGGCATGAAGAATTGACAATGTATCTGAATAAGGAGGAGATTTGTAACTTAAAATGTGACCAAGTGTAACTAAAACTGAGCCACAATGCCTCAATGCCTCAACATACTCCAGAAGCAACATCAATACCACTGCGGTAGGTGTTGGAAATTTGTGTGAGCTATGGTGAATATAGTGAAATGTATCAGATAAATGTTTAATGTTTCAATGTGCTTGTACCTGTCAAATTACCACATGCAATTTAAAAAAAGCAACTGATAAGGAGGCCTAACTACGCAATGCTTTAAGCTAGAAAGAAGCGGTGAATTTCAAGAAAAATATGTGATTCTGATGCTCATGTGGATATCTGGTTTGTCTTTATGTCATTCAGAGGATGTGCTACAACCTTCTTAAAGTGGCAATCAGCAGTAGAAATAATAACAAAGTGCCCCTCCCCACCTCTGGTTCTGTAAAAAACTGAGGGATGGGACTGGAGAAATGTTATCACTCTCAAATTCACAGACAAAGCCGTGGATGCAAGGATTGACTATCTGTGATATAACCAGGTTTTGAGGCTATATCGTGTGTCATTACATTTTATTTGTTTATGAACATTGGAGTAAAACAAGTTTGTATTTTGGGTTCTGATGTGGTAGGACAGTTGAACTAAGCTCATGAGTCATGTATAAGTTATATTCTTCAAGAATCAATGGGTATGTATTGTATATGGCAACTGTAAGTAAAGGAGAAAAAAAATAAACATATCTGCTTGGGAAGTAATCTAATGTGTGACTCTGTCTTTGTCAATTGAACTAATTACTTTCTGAAAAATATTGATAGTTGATGGGATAACACTTTATTTTAAGGTGCACATACAATATTAGCCACTAATTTGTAGTTTATAAGTGTCTATACAAGTAGCTAATAAGGACTTTATGTATTTTTTTTGCCATATATTAGGCCTTAATTAACTGTGTTCTTATTCAAAAGTCATGTCTTACTGGCCAATCCTTAATAACAATACAAAACAATACGCGCACATAGTACAAACAAAATAATGAATCAATATCAGACATTATATAACATTATATTATATAACATTATATTCTGGATATATACAGTACCAGTCAAAAGTAGAAGCATTTCACTTCACCTGCAATAATATCTGCAAATCTGTGTACGCGGCCAATAAACTTTGACTTGATTTAAATGTCTTATTTCACGAAACTACACATATCCTCCACTTCAAGCAAAACATGATATGCTTTAGCTCATGGGTGTGGGTGTGCCCCTTTCTGTCCAATGAGGTTATTTCTGGACAATATTTCTGCAAGTAAAAATATGGTTACACTTTAGAATAGGGAACGCGTTTTAAGGTACTATGTCCTTATTAGTCCCACATTGAGACAGCTCACTTAGAATCTGTTTCTTGCCTAACTTGCTATTTATTAAATACTAATATGTATTTATTATGGCTAACAAATAGGTTATTAAGGATTGGCCAGTAACGCAGTACTTATGTTTTAATAAGAAAACACTTAACAGTAATTAAGGCCTAATATACATAAGTACAAGACATAACAAGACATAACAAAGACCTTATTAGCTACTTATATACACACTTATATTCAACAAATGAATGGCTAATATGTGTCAAATGTGTCACCGTGTGTTTTATTATTTGTTTGTTTTGATGATCGTAATGATAAGCCTTTATTATAACAAGTGCGCTCCCCCCCAAAAAGAAACACAAAGATAAAAACAATTGTTTATATTGTATCAATGAACTAGATATGACAGTTGATATGATTGTTTAACGTGGCATATGACTTGATTAATGTCTATTGTGACCATTTATTATGACTGTGTTACAGTACTTGCATGTGTTTGACATTGTAGTTGTCTGTAGAGGTGAGTGATTCAAATGGCCACCAGGGGGCCACAGACTGTTCATCTGAGGAGAGGCATAGACTGAGAGACAATAGGTCTAGATATTCCAAGTGAATACAGTAGCAGCGTGAAATCACCCCTGTAGAATCAGTGGCCTGTACTCGTAAAGCATCTGACGAGGAGTGCTGATCTAGGATCAGGGCCCTCCTGTCCATGTCATCTTATTCCTTAGGGTGTTAAAGGTCAAAACTAATCCTAGATAAGCACGCCTACTCTGAGGTGCTTTATGAATACAGGGCAGCATTGCCTTGACTAATACTGTATCCTGTATCCTGTAATATTCACATAGGCTATTGTGCAACTGTGCTCAAATCCTGTGTCACTCCCCGGCAGGGCCCATTGATGTTCCCGCTCCGACCGGGACTCAGAACCTGCAAAATGTATCTGATTCAACTCTCAATTACAAAATTAGTTTGAAGTGCTGACGTTCAGGTCTTTACCTGTCACAATACGGCTCAAGTATGTTGAAGTGTTTAAAAAGAAAAGACATGCATCACCGGCAGCTGGTGCTGTTTCAAAGCAGACCCATCCCCTTAAAGATGAAATACATTTGGTTTCAAGCCCTGTACCTCTGCTGGATGATGAGGGCTCTAGGGGTGGGTTTTTACGAGGAGTGAAGAGGGGCGTGAGAAAAGAAATCTGTTTGATTTGTCAGAACTTCTTTAGATTAATCTACAGCTGTCACTATACTGAGCAGCCAGACCTTATCATCAACTTTCATCTGGCTGATTTCACCCCAGGCACCAGACACACCACACACACACACACACACACACACACACACACACACACACAAACCTCTGCAGCACAGGACAACCGCCTCTCCCTGATTAGAGCAGAGAGCAAAAGGGTGTTACTCAGGTGAGTATGATAGTGACACAGAGGACAGAAACCATCCAAATATTCTGCTTTTCCCTGTTAGAGTCATTTGGCACTAATCTATTTCCATATATTTGTGTGTGCATACACGTACATGTGTACGTGTGTTAGTATGGGCATGTCTGTGGAGTGTGTCTCTGTCTCTGAATGTCAATCTATTGCCACACTCAACCAAAGACTACACTAGTTGTCTATCTGTCTAGTCCACACATTAACAGGGCCACATGAGCACGTCGTCAGAATGGCAGTCTAATTGAGTGTGATCGGCATTTGAAGGCCCCGGCTCTAATGCAAACAAAGACAGCAAGAGTCTCTCTGTGATTTGAGTCTTTTAAATAACACATTTTGTTCAATCACCAGCCAAGCAGAGCGTTTGGGAGAGAGAAAAAGAGAGAGCGGGAGAGAGAGAAAAGAGGTCACATTCTAGTACGAGTGTGATGATTTGATTACACGTGGATCCTTCAGTATATTAATCAAGTATTCTAGACTCAGATATTCCAGTAGTGCTGTACAAACACGCAAACGTACGCATGCACGCACACACACACACACACACACACAAAGCATGTTTAAGAAACATAGCTTATCTCTGTACCAGTACACTCAGGGCCGGTTGGAGACTCGGTAGGTGACAAGGACACTTATGAATGAATCCCTTTGGCTCTGAGGAACACTAATCAGGCAAGCCCGTATCCTGAGAAACAAACAGGGCTGGGACGGGAGTGGGATCATTATTAATTAACACGTTTAAAAGTGAGGGCACACTCTGAGACATCACTAATTACTGCTGCTGGTGCTGCAGTTAAAACACACCTGAGACTCAGTGCACACTGGAGAGGATGTGTGTGTGTGTGTGTGTGTGTTTGCTTAACCTTACTGTCATAACCCACACTTTGGTTCCTCTCCTGTGTGTTCTATGCTGCTATCCCTGCTCCCGAGTGGCGCAGTGGTCTAAGACACAGAGGAATCCAGGCTGCATCACATCCGGCCGTGATTGGGAGTCCCATAGGGCGTCACACAATTGGCCCAGCGTCGTCTGGGTTTGGCTGGGGAAGGCCATCATTGCTAATAAGAATTTGTTCTTAACTGACTTGCCTAGTTAAATAAAGGTTAAATATAAAATAAATCCCTGTGCACATTTCTCCACATCTGGCTTGGCTCACAGACACACACACACACACACACACACAGACTTCAGTGATTTTCTGCTTAGCCTTGAAATACCTCTTCACCTGTGTGTGTTCGGATTAATTGAGTCCCTCAATGTGTTCCACAGAGACAGAGGAGTACTGAAGTATCTGTCAGATGACGGGCTCAGTTTAATGCATAGAGCAGGACTAGGGTGTGGGCTGTGTTATTATTACATTACAGCAAGACAATGATTTACAATTCATTCCATTCTAACACACACAGATGGTCATGGATTCAAACTGGGCGAGCAAGTAAAACAATAGACCTATAGCATATTCATAGTTATTAGAAAAATTGGTTTGTTATTGATAATAAAATGCACCATGAACTGTTAAAAGTGCTCATATTGCTGGTTGCAATTCCTCATATCGCAGCCAGGAGGCACTCTTAAAAAAATTGTGGATTATTCATTATCAATTAAAAGAGGTAAACCCATTGAATTATACTAGCTCCATGGGTAAACCTTCCATCCTAAAGTTTGCTCATCAAAATCCTGTCATTTAGGTCAATACAGCAAAGTATCCCAATGACCTTCATACAAACATTTCTTTGTCTTCTTTCAACTGAACGCAAACTTTAGTATTTAAATACTTACAGTGCCTTGCGAAAGTATTCGGCCCCCTTGAACTTTGCGACCTTTTGCCACATTTCAGGCTTCAAACATAAAGATATAAAACTGTATTTTTTTGTGAAGAATCAACAACAAGTGGGACACAATCA
Organism: Oncorhynchus mykiss; assembly: GCF_013265735.2. Classification (NCBI taxonomy): domain Eukaryota; kingdom Metazoa; phylum Chordata; class Actinopteri; order Salmoniformes; family Salmonidae; genus Oncorhynchus; species Oncorhynchus mykiss. The sequence continues at coordinate 724,785 of NC_048588.1, read as the reverse complement.
TGAAGTGGAACGACATTTATTGGATATTTCAAACTTTTTTAACAAATCAAAAACTGAAAAATTGGGTGTGCAAAATTATTCAGCCCCTTTACTTTCAGTGCAGCAAACTCTTTCCAGAAGTTCAGTGAGGATCTCTGAATGATCCAATGTTGACCTAAATGACTAATGATGATAAATACAATCCACCTGTGTGTAATCAAGTCTCCGTATAAATGCACCTGCACTGTGATAGTCTCAGAGGTCCGTTAAAAGCGCAGAGAGCATCATGAAGAACAAGGAACACACCAGGCAGGTCCGAGACACTGTTGTGAAGAAGTTTAAAGCCGGATTTGGATACAAAAAGATTTTCCAAGCTTTGAACATCCCAAGAAGCACTGTGCAAGCGATAATATTGAAATGGAAGGAGTATCAGACCACTGCAAATCTACCAAGACCTGGCCGTCCCTCTAAACTTTCAGCTCATACAAGGAGAAGACTGATCAGGGATGCAGCCAAGAGGCCCATGATCACTCTGGATGAACTGCAGAGATCTACAGCTGAGGTGGGAGACTCTGTCCATAGGACAACAATCAGTCGTATATTGCACAAATCTGGCCTTTATGGAAGAGTGGCAAGAAGAAAGCCATTTCTTAAAGATATCCATAAAAAGTGTCGTTTAAAGTTTGCCACAAGCCACCTGGGAGACACACCAAACATGTGGAAGAAGGTGCTCTGGTCAGATGAAACCAAAATTGAACTTTTTGGCAACAATGCAAAACGTTATGTTTGGCGTAAAAGCAACACAGCTCATCACCCTGAACACACCATCCCCACTGTCAAACATGGTGGTGGCAGCATCATGGTTTGGGCCTGCTTTTCTTCAGCAGGGACAGGGAAGATGGTTAAAATTGATGGGAAGATGGATGGAGCAGGACCATTCTGGAAGAAAACCTGATGGAGTCTGCAAAAGACCTGAGACTGGGACGGAGATTTGTCTTCCAACAAGACAATGATCCAAAACATAAAGCAAAATCTACAATGGAATGGTTCAAAAATAAACATATCCAGGTGTTAGAATGGCCAAGTCAAAGTCCAGACCTGAATCCAATCAATAATCTGTGGAAAGAACTGAAAACTGCTGTTCACAAATGCTCTCCATCCAACCTCACTGAGCTCGAGCTGTTTTGCAAGGAGGAATGGGAAAAAATTTCAGTCTCTCGATGTGCAAAACTGATAGAGACATACCCCAAGCGACTTACAGCTGTAATCGCAGCAAAAGGTGGCGCTACAAAGTATTAACTTAAGGGGGCTGAATAATTTTGCACGCCCAATTTTTCAGTTTTTGATTTGTTAAAAAAGTTTGAAATATCCAATAAATGTCGTTCCACTTCATGATTGTGTCCCACTTGTTGTTGATTCTTCACAAAAAAATACAGTTTTATATCTTTATGTTTGAAGCCTGAAATGTGGCAAAAGGTTGCAAAGTTCAAGGGGGCCGAATACTTTCGCAAGTATGTCTCTTCTATATTTATTCAGAGTACGGAATCACATACACACACCTCTCCATTGTTGACACACTTTCATTCATCCCCATCCCATTCCTAAGTGGAAAGGCAGGTCTCTAGGTTGTTCACAGCCTGTCTGTGCTGTTTCAGGGACATTAGAAGATTCTGAAATGTGCAACTCAGCATTGAGAGAAACATGGAAGTCTTAAACCCTGGCATTTCATCTAGCCTCCCCTCTTCCACATGGGTTGTTGATGAAAATGCAGGTGATAACACCTGTCCAGGAGAAGTAGGTCCTGTCTTAAATGGCATCCTATTTATTCCCTATATAGTGCACTACAATTGACCAAAGCCCTATGCTCCATGGTCAAAAGTAGTGCACTATATAGGGTATAGGGTGCCATTAGGGGATGCAGAAGTAGAGCGATCCAACAGGCTCCCTAGAAAAAGAGAAATTAAGGGACCCGACTTTCTCAATTTTGCAAAAATAATAATCATTCAAAACACTACATTTAAATCTAAAATGTAAATCCACTCTATCTTTTACCTTCCCATAACCTAAATGTAATTTTGCATGACTATGTACAAATGTTTAGTACAACTGGTGCTATGTCTACTGATAGGATGTGCAGGTGAGAGACCCTCCAGCCAGTCTGTGTAGGAGTGTTGCTCAACTCTGACACACTCCTACCATCATGTTGGCCTCAGGTGTGAAACAATAGACTACATGATCTGTCTCTCTTCCTTTCTCACTCTCTCCCTCTCAATCTCTCTGTAGCCCCTTTGTCTCTCCCTCTATTTCCATATTCCTCTCTGCCTCGCTCTCCCATCTCACCTTTGTCTCGCTCCCCCTCTCCCTCGCTCTGGGGTCGTATATCCACCATCAGCTTGTCTTTCTCTAGCAGTGCTGCACACCATCTCTCCCCTCTCTCCTTCTCTCCCTCTCATTCTCACTTACATTCTCCGTACTGGGTGGGAGGACAACATTGCTCTCAGTCAGACACACAATCCTGTTTTGTTACCTTGTAAATTATTTTTCTGGGAGGATGTTTGGCTTGGAGGAGGAAATGAGATGGAAGGCTCCTCCACCATGTGAGAAATTAGCCCAGAGATATGTGATCCTGCCTGGGCTCCCTCGGGCCCCAGCCTCCCCTTCTCCTCTCCCTCTTCCTCCTCCTCCTCCCCTGGAGGCTAGCTGCTGGCCTGGCTCTGTCCTCAACGCTGGGGTGAGACGAGACGACCTGTCAGACTGCACATGTTCATGTGATACCTCCCAATAAAACATCTGGTGTATTAGAGAGAGAGAGATAGAACGAGAGAGAGAGAGAGAGAGATGGAAAGAGAGAGAGAGCATGTGTTTGTGCATATGTGTGTGATTGTATGAGAGAGAGAGAGATGTGTGTGTGTGTGTGTGTTTGTGTGTTTGTGTGTGTGTGTGTGTGTTCAGACATGCATGAAAAACAGCCGATAGGAGCAAGGTTAATTTTAGGACAGTATATCTCTCCGTCTTCTTTATTTGACTAAAACTCTTTCTCTAATACAAATCATGGAATGAAACACTCTTGTGTAGCTGTATAGTTAGACTGTCCGTTATGGTGCTAAATGCATTCCAGTAAAGGACCCACAAGCTTATTCATTCATTGTGTGCAAACAGGTTGCTATACTTCACATACTGAAATGAGTTACAGCAACCTGTAGTAGTAACCTTCCTGTATGTTTGAGAATCTATTTCCATTTTGATATGTCCATTTCCTTTACTCTGTCTCCATCTTGTGGTCAACACTGTGATGTAACATTGATGTCAAAAAGGTCAACTATAGATGGAAACAGAGAAGGAATGCTTATTAGGGTATCTAAAAGTTTTTTTTATGGTAGTTAAATTGTTATAGACTAATTATTAAAGGTTGAATTTAAGCTGAGGAGAACCTGAAACAGTTATATGTAGTAAAATAAGAGGTCTATTTCCTGTCGTAAGCCTAGATTCCATTACCAAAGTGCGTACGTGTAACAGTATAGCTTCCGTCCCTCTCCTCGCCCCTACCTGGGCTCGAACCAGGGACCCTCTGCACACTTCGACAACAGCCACCCTCGAAGCATCGTTACCCATCGCTCCACAAAAGCCACGGCTCTTGCAGAGCAAGGGGAACAACTACTTCAAGGTCTCAGAGCGAGTGACGTCACTGATTGAAACGCTATTAGCGCGCACCACCACTAACTAGCTAGCCATTTCACATCAGTTACATACGCATAATGGCGGACTTGATAGTGACAATGACAGAAGACATGGAGCTCGAGACTCTAAAATTAGCCTACACACAAAGGGGAACTTAGGGCCTATAGACTTATTTATGAAAATAAAAACAAATCTTCTTTCTTGTGACTGTTGCAGGTGTTCGTGCACTTGAACATCGCATCAACTTATCTTGGAGGATTGCAAATGGGTAAATAAATTAATTGAAATGTTTAACCTATGGGACTCCCAATCACGGCCGGCTGTGATGCAGCCTGGATTCCTCTATACCCTTAGCCGCGGTATATTGGCCATATATCACAAACCCCCGAGGTGCCTTATTGCTATTATAAAGTGGCTACCAATGTAATTAGAGCAGTTAAAATACATGTTTTTTGTCATACCTGTGGGATACGGTCTAATAAACCACAGCTGTTTGAATGTTAAATGACAAGACAGAGGCATTGATGTGAGTAACCAGTCTTGTTCAGTACATCACAACACATCCGGGTATCTCAAGCACCCCGGTAAAACACAAGAGTTGCAGTAATGAACATTTACCAACAGATGGCATCACTGTGCCATCTTACACCCATAACAACAGCTGTCAGCCAATCAACATTCAGGGCAAGAACCACCTAGTTTAATATTTCACTTATATTGTTTGGACGCATTCTTAGGTTGAATCATGATGACGTCATTGATCTCCAGGTCGTATCTCTAGAAAGAGGATGGATTTACAATTCCGAGTTAGATGACCGTTCAAAACGTATTTTCCCAGTCAGGGCTCATTTATTCTCGACTTCTCAGTTGTCTTGAACTCACTGAAGTCAAGTTTTCGCAGGTCTTAACAGTTTTTTTGAGCATGGCACAAATCATGCTTCATTGACAGCATGCCAATGTTGAATGTTTACCATTTTAAACATGGAAAAGAGCCTCTTAATCCCTGATTTGGGACCACACAGCCAGTCACTGATTTCTCCCAAACCACTCATTGCTGAATTTGACATTTCCAACTTGTTGTGTAATGTTTATGTCCAATGGCCGAGGAGCACCGATATGTTTTGTCTATAATTTTTTGTCATTATTAAAAAGGATTTACCAGTAGATTGTTGACTTGATTCATGATGATGACTGCTAGCTAAGAGTTTGAAAGTATGATGTTGACAACAGAGAGAAGCACCAGATTGAACTTCAATCAAAGCTATTGTACATATAATGTGATTTGATGTCATTTTATCTGTGGCCAATGACCTTGAGCCTTCTTGGATTGGCACTTCTGATGTAACTATATGGCAGCACCCAGGGGGCTAGAATTTTTGAGGTCTACCCTTAGACTTGGCGGTGACTTGGTGTCCCCATGAGGTATAGAACACTGAGCCAATCACGGAGCAACACTGTATTTTCTGCTGGCTTGCCCCACCACCACAGAAAGCACTTAGCTAGGCTGAAAAACTTGCATTTTGGAGCTGCCTTACTCAAGAAAACAAAACAGAGACCATGCTTGTATGCGGCTATATTAACTAAATGATATATTTTTTGGTACATTGTTTGCAAACTGATATGTGACACGTATTAATGCAAAAATAACATTTTTTGCTAAAAATGTGGGGCTCAAAACAGGTGGGGGTGTGCCACTGATACTTACAAGCTCTTAACCAACAATACAGTTCATAAAATAGAGCTAAGAAAATATTTACTAAATAAACTAATGTAAAAAATAAAAAGTAACGCTATAAAATTCCATAACAATAACGTGGCTATATACAGGGGGTACCGAGTCGTGGGGGTACAGGTTAGTCAAGGTAGTTTGTACATGTAGGTTGAGGTAAAGTGACTATGCATAGATAAACAGCGAGGTGGCCATTTGAGTAATTCTTCAGCAGTCTTATAGCTTGGGTGTAGAAGCTGTTAAGGAGCCTTTTGGATCTAGACTTGGCGCTCCGGTACCGCTTGCCGTTCGGTAGCAGAGAGAACAGTCTATGACTTGGGTGGCTGGAATCTTTGACAATTTTTTGGGCCTTCCTCTGACACCGCCTACTATATGGCAGGAAGCTTGATGTTTGCAAATGTATATATATAAAAAATAAATACCTTCCAAAAGGACAACCATCTCTGTAGCTCTCCACCAATCAGGCCTTTATGGTAGAGCGGCCAGACGGAAGCCACTCCTCAGTAAAAGGCACCTAAAGGACTCTCAGACCATGAGAAACAAGATTATCTGGTCTGATGAAACCAAGGTTGAACTCTTTGGTCTGAATGCCAAGCGTCACATCTAGAGGAATCCTGGCACCATCCCTATGGTGAAGCATGGTAATGGCAGCATCAGGCTGTGGGGATGTTTTTTAGTGGCAGGGACTGGGAGACTAGTCAGGATCGAGGGAAAGATGAGTGGAGCAAAATACAAAGAGATACTTGATGAAAACCTGCTCTAGAGCACTCAGGACCTCAGACTGGGGTGAAGGTTCACCTTCCAACAGGACAATGACCCTAAGCACACAGCCAAGACAACACAGGAGAGGCTTCGGGACAAGTCCTTGAGTGGCCCAGCCACAGCCCGGACTTGATCCCGATCTAACATCTCTGGAGTGACCTGAAAATAGATGTGCAGGCACTCCCCATCAAACCTGACAGAGCTTGAGAGGATCTGCAGAAAAGAATGGGAGAAACTCCCCAAACACAGGTGTGCCAAGCTTGTAGCATCATACCCAAGAAGACGCAAAGCTGTAATCGCTTCCAATGGTGCTTCAACAAAGTACTGAGTAAAGGGTCTGAATACTTACAGTACCAAGTCAAAAGTTTGGACACATCTACTCATTCAAGGCTTTTTCTTTAATTGTACTATTTTCTACATTGTAGAATAATAGTGAAGACGTCAAAACTACGAAATAACACATGTAGTAACAAAAAAAGTGTTAAACAAATCAAATTAGATTTTAGATTCCTCAAAGTAGCCACTCTTTGCCTTGATGACAGCTTTGTATACTCTTGGCATTCTCTTAACCAGCTTTGTGAGGTAGTCACCTGGAATGCATTTCAATTAACAGGTGTGCCTTGTTAAAAGTTAATTTATGAAATTTCTTTCCTTTTTAAAGTGTTAAATCAAGTGTTATTTTTTGTACCAGTTCATAAACCATGTGCCATGGAATTGGTACATCGAAAATCTCTTCCCATTTATTTTGCAACCTCTATGGCGCAGCTGTCCACATTTTTGTCCTCAAATGAAACTGGTATATTTTTCTATTTATGCCAATTTTTTTCAGCCAATTTGTATCTTTAATATATGGCAGACAAACAAGTTCCCTACCTTCTCCCTTTTCCACTTGCCTCCTACATTTTTGTGATTATGCTGCAATCAGTTGGTTGTAAGTTTGGATTGAGCAGACATTCTGATATATTTTCGATAACTCCACCGTTTCTATTCCTAATATCGTTAATAAATATATTACTTTTTCTTTATTCCATAAAGAATGTTTTTTTAATTCATCACTATATTTGAGTTTAACCATAACATTTGTTGTAATATTTGTTATATCTTTATGGAGGATAAAACTGCAATTTTAACCAGCTTTTTACGGGCTTGTTTAAGAAAGGCGATACTTAAAAACAACAACATTTTCAGTAAATCAGAAATGAGGAGCTGTAATCTGTATAAAAGCAACAACAAAAAAAATTTGAACAAAGGATTAGCCTTTAATAATCTACTGGAGAACCATTTGGGGTTTAAGCATAACTTTTGTATGAGTGAAGCTTTTGGTGAGAGGTTTAAAGATTTAATTTTGAATAATTTTAGCCCCCCAAACTCATATTCATGATATAATTAGGTACGCTTAATTTTGTCTGGCTTAGCATTCTAAATCAAATGAAATCTGTTTTGCTCATGATTTCTACCTCTGGAGTAGGTAGAGCCATTAGTAAGTAAGTAAACTGGGTTAGGACCAAAGAGTTAATCAATGTGATTTTTCATGAATAGACACGTAGACTATTACAAACACACAACATATGTCCCATCAGCCATAATCACTTTATTCTGTATTGATATGTTTCTTTACTTTATGATGTCTGTTTACTTTGCAACAGACAAAATTTGGCAGCTTGTAGAGAATAAATCCTCTTTACATCAAAAACTCCATATCACTGAGAGGATGTATAGACAGACTCTGAACAAGCTGTAAGTGGATGTGATATTAGTTTGATCATGTTCGGATTTGCTCTCATTCACATGACATTGGTGTTTGTCCTTTCACAGGACCAAAGCCCTGGTTCAAGGCAAACACGAGGAAAAGCAACATGTAAGTAAGCCTAAGTAAGACAGCCTGCCAACTACTGATCCATAATCGCTCAATAGTAAACTAAGCTTCCAAGTACTTAAACTAAACCATAAGCCCCAGTATCAACACTCCTATTGGGTCATATTTATGTGATCGGATGTCTTTGCACACATTTCTAATGCATTTCTAATGGGTTCTAGTCACGACTCGGTGTCTGTCCGTGTCCTTCCTCTCGGTCTTCATCCTCAACTAGCCTACCTGGTTAAATAAAGGTGAAAATAAAAATTAAATAAACTTTACATTCTATGAGACTTAAACCTACAGCAACAACCCTTTTTTGGGCTGTTGAGTGTTTATGCCGAGCTCACGTGCTCGTCGGAACTTCCTACTTTCTAGTTGTGATGTCGAAAATACGACTTTGCTTCATTCCTGTGCTTTTTGGTCAGAATAATTATTCAACCAATACGATGTTAGTTAGCTTGACAAGCTAGGTGACGTTGGTAATAATAAAGTTAGCTAGCTTGCTTAACATTGACAGTATGGCCAAACTAGCTACATTATCAAATGTCAAATGTAGCCTAATTATCCATATTGATAAGGTTGTAGTTATCTTTTGGTTGAAAAGGTAAAAGGACAGTGGTGAAACGTCACAACTCTGAAAACAAACCTCTCTCAGTTTCCCAAATGTAATTTCGATTTGGAGTCTTTCAAGTGAACCTTCCTAGTTGGAACTAGGAAGATTCGATAACTCCGATAGCACGTGAACTTGGCATTAGTCAATATCTACTCTTATAGGGAGGGACATTGTGGGCAGTTGTCTATAAGTGCTGTGATTTTCTTTCTAGGATTTTTCAACTAACCTCAGAGAAGCAGAAAATAAGCAAACCTGGTTTCCTGACCAAGACCACCCCCAAGCCCCTGAAAACAAACAAGACCAACAAGCCGTCCTTGAAAAACTGCAAAGTCCTGAAAGCCTTCAAAGCACTAAACATCTTCAAGAAAATTAAGAAATGAAGGCAATGCATACAATTGCAAATTTGGTGTAATTATTATTTCTCATACAGCTGCAGTACTGAAGAGTGGACAAACGGGGGAGCCAGAGTACAATAAATGAGTACTGATTCATTATTCCATCAAACAATGGATAAATCTTCTTTAGAATCAACTAAGCTAAGTTGGACACGTGTTTTATGGAAACTTATGCGGTAGGTCTCCTTAGACATCATCCAACTATTTAAAAATGCCTTCGTCTGCGGATGCCTGCTCTGTTGCCTTAAGGTAAGATACAAGTCCATAGAGCTTAACTGCCAAGATCTCCATGGAAGCCACATTTCCCATTAAATACCAACGCCAAATGGTAGGCCTATGAAGTAGTCTATTATCTAGGTCTCCATGGCTATTTTGGCGACGGGAAACACCCACGTGAAGGTCGATGTGTCCTCACTTTGCAACACAGACTCAAGAAACCAAAACATCTGCACATTTTGACATCCGTGGATGGGATGGTTCACTTGAATGCTTTGTGCAGAAGCACGAGAAGGACAAGAGCGGACGAATGTATGTCTATTGGATTGCCATCATCATATAGGAATCGTGTATTCAGAAGGACATAGGCTATGGTTTGGACTTGTCAAATGTGTAGGACATTTTGCGTTTATTCCTTACTGATACCCAGCTAACATTGTCATTAATGCAAAATTGGACTTGTTAATGGTTCAATACGAACATACCAGATATCATATCCGACGATGGCTTGTAGTATTCAACGTGGATATACAGTATAGTGCCCAACAATGTTGCAACCATGCCACAGCGTTGTGTAGCCTATTATGATAATGCTACCTATAGAAAAAACAACAACCATTAATGAACGACTTGCACTAGCCTATTCCACCACAATAGGTCGCTGTGTGACCATTTTTCCTCCCTCTCTAACGATGGTCCTGAGTGGACTGCTGATGAGTTGATGACATTCTGGATGTTATTCTCCTCTCTCCTTGGCCTGGTCTAGGCCTGTGGCAGAGGCCAAATGATGGGCATAATGGTCACTGTTATTGCAAGCCTTTTAGAATTTAGTTGTATGACCAATTTGAACGTTTCGTAGACTTATAGCAACAGATAAATCCTCATCAAATAGCAGGGGTTTGGGCGTACTGTGTTTGGGAAAACCCAGCCTATGTTAAATTATTAAAACGTTAATAGTTTAAAGGCTTCTTGCAGCCCAGGGGTTGGAGAGAGATGGGCCATTAGTTCCGCTTCCTTTGACTCTGTAGCGCACGGGCATTGGTAGAATCTCGCTGAATAGGCATCTGTAGCCTACGCAAGCAGTGCTGCTGTGTAGTACTAGTAGCCTAGTAGAAGCAGCAGCGAGACGAGGAAGGGAGCAGAGCCTTTGCTGGCGTATACATTGGATTTGCAATAGACAAACGCGTTGTAAATCTGGGCGAACGTCGGCGCTTGAACCAGAGGAATAGTGTGGACCGTTCTGAAATGGCAGCGGAATCGACCCGGAGATTCACGAAGAACCTGCTCAAGCCCGGGAGTGCAGCGGAGATAAGGCAGACGGCATCCAATGCTGTCAGGCATTCGGCAGTGACGGTGGGTCAATGGGAAAAACAAAGGTTATGACTGTACCTTATTCAGTAATGCTGAGTAGGCCTATATTGTTAGAGCTCAACGGTGTAGTTTTTTTCACTCACCGTCCCTCCTGTACCTACAATGACGCTATAGCCACCCATTGATTTTGAATTGATTGTTGGAGATGCTAGCCGCACCTTGCGCCCAGATCCTGACGAACTTGACATTCATAATTGTGTTAATGCGATTTGGGTTGAATGAACACAGCTGCTAAATTTGAATGGTGACATCAACTGTGATATGCCTGCAAGTTTTCGGTGAAGGGGAGTTTGTCTTGATGCTGCGAGAGACAATGTTGCATTCATGTAAAGGATTTTCTTGAATGGGCTACAATGTTGCATTTGAAGAGGATATGGGTTGAGGTTGTGAATGCGTATTCTTAGCATTGCCCACCTCAACGTTTTAAATGTAAGGTGATTTGCTGCTCAAATCGAAGCAGCCGTGTATTCTCCAGTGATTTTCGGAGGATATGGGTCGAGGTGGTGAATGCGTATTCTTAGCATTGCCCATCTCAACGTTTTAAATGTAAGGAGATTTGCTGCTAAAATCGAAGCAGCCGTGTATTCTCTAGTGGTTTTCGGTATTTTCCATGCTGCCTCCGGGAAATAAATAAATAATGGACCTGGTTGTAGCCTAGTCCTTATCTTTCCGCGGGAAATGCCCTCCTGCTTCAAGCTGAAGACACTGAATGACGTACGCGGCAGTAACATCATCCCAGTTGTGTGTAAATTAATAAATAAAATAAATAATAATAATACAAATACAAAAAAATCCATAATACAAATAAAACAAATTCAATCACACATTTCGGTTGGATTGACATTTAATTAACATTAATTGGCTCTGGCAGATTTTGTGTAGTGGGTACCAGTGGAGGCTGCTCAGAGGAGGAGGTGAAGGACCATCCTCAGTCAATTTTATAAAAAAAAATAGTGAAATATTAAAAAGTTATATTGTGATAGGAATATATTTAGTATAGTTTTATGTCACCTAACCATTGATTAAAACACACTGTTTTGCAATGAAGGTCCACAGTAGCTTTTACAGCACTCTCTGGGGTAGCATCATGGTGTAGCCAGAGGACAGCTAGTTTTAGTCTTCCTCTGGGTACATTGACTTCAATACAAAACCTAAGAAGCTCATGGTTCTCACCCCTTCCATAGACTTACACAGTAATTATGACAACGACCGGAGGACGTCCTCCAACCTATCAGAGCTCTTTTGCAGCATGAACTGACATGTTGTCCACCAATATAAGGACCAGAGAATGAATCTAGTACTGAAAGCATAAGCTACATCTAGCACTGCAGTGCATAAAATGTGGTGAGTAGTTGACTCAAAAAAAAATACAATAGTTGAACAGTTTTGAACAAATTCTTCCCTTTAAAAAATGACTTAGAAGCAGAGAGCTATATATTGTTGTATTTCTTTTTAAACTTTCACCTACTTGGCCAGAAAATGCAGCTAGCTAGTTTAGCCTAGTCAAACACCTGGCTCAAACAGCAAGGGATGCTATGTTAGCTAGCTGACCATGGCTATCCAACAGTGGAAGTTTTCCAAGTCTTTTAGAAATGTATTGCCACCAGGGCCCACCGGTGTAACTTCTAAACTGCTTTCTGTACACCTCGTGATTGTTTTCTAACGTTTTAATTCTAGTAGCCATGTTGACTAGGACGTTAGCTAATATGGTGACAATGTAGGCTGTGAGCACTGTAGAGCGTGTAGATGCAAGAAGGAATATACAATTAGCAAAGTGATCATGCTGTTTGTATGTCGCTGCTATGAACATGAACTGTGTTTACGGGTGATCAGGGGTGTGTTCATTCCACCAATTCTGTTTAAAACATGTTCCTTAAACGGAAGCAAAGGGAACAAAATGGGGATAAACATACCTGAATTTGTCCAACAGAAGCTCTTGTTTGGTATTGAATGTGTCACTGTCTAGCACCTTGATTACTAAAATATTTCCATATGTGTTCTAAACTTTTATTTGTAAGCTAGGTTGTAGCAACCTCATGATGGGTATAGGAAACATTTGAGTATCATTATAGTTAGCCTAAACCTAGCAATGTTACATTGAACTGGATGAATGGAATATGAATGACAGTCATCCAATATGCTGTAATAGAAATAAGGCCATGCTCATGAAAAAAACAAACATCGTCCTCCCTCACCTTAAACGGCACCGACCGCCACTAGTGCCTATCTATAGGGCTGGCCTGTGTGTGTTGTGCTTGAGGTGCATGCTAATATCTCAGCTTTGATTCTCAATTCTCCCTTATTTTTCTCATCTCTCCTTTTATTTTCAATCATTATTTTTGAGACAGATCTTCACTATGGGTTTCAATGCTATTCTCTCTGCTTTTATCAGTACATCAGTGTTGGATGTGTGAGGTGTTAGAAATGATTCTGAGGTGTCTGTCACCCTGGCTGTCACATCAAGTCTTAACGTTACTGCCACCACAGCTCTGAAATTACATTTGTGGTTTAAGGTGAAGTTTCCCCCAGATCTTGGATCAGTATTTCATTTTCCCCAGTAATGGTTAAGGTTAGGATTGGGGGAGGGGAAGCTGATACTAGATCTGTACCTAGGGGCAGCGACAATTATAGAGGAGTGGGAAAACCCAGTGACTCACTTTCATTATGACAGGTCCTTGCCCACCATTTGTGCCAAGCCTGTATAGTACCACACACACACACACACACACAGTGCTAGGATGTGACAGTGTTTGACACACACACACACACACACACAGTGCTAGGATGTGACAGTGTTTGACACACACACACACACACACACACACACACACACCACACACAGTGCTAGGATGTGACAGTGTTTGACACACACACACACACACACACACTGCTAGGATGTGACAGTGTTTGACACACACACACACACACACACACACACAGTGCTAGGATGTGACAGTGTTTGACACCTGATATCCCCCTGATGACTCACCTGACAGGTAAAGGACAGGACAAATCCTCTTTCCCTCTCTGTGTGAGCATACATTGTGTGAGTGACTGTGTGGGGTTGCATGTCCGTGTGTGTGATGCCTAGTCTCCCTGATGACTCACCTGACAGGTAAAGGGCAGGACAAATCCTTTTTCGCTGTGTGTGTGTGTTGTGTTGGGGGTTGCTTGTCCATGTGTGTGATGCCTAGTCTCCCTGATGACTCACCTGACAGGTAAAGGACAGGTATTACAGGTCTTTAGATGTGGGGATGACATATGTACAATGTAAAGGAACAGGTGATGTAATGTAGTGATGTCTGTGTGTTTGTGTGTATGAGCATACATTGTGTGTGTGACTGTGTGGGGTTGTGTTTGTGTGTGTGTGTGAGCGCGCGCGCGTGTGAGCGCGCGCGCGTGTGAGCTCATGCAGTCGTACATTGTGTGTGTCAAAATCTAATCAAATCAAAGTTTATTAGTTGCGTACACAGATTTGCAGATGTTATTGCAGGTGCAGGGAAATGCTTATGTTTCTAGCTCCAACAGTGCAGTAACATCTAGCAATTCAATAAACAAAAAATGTAAATACATTTAAGAAATATCAGAACAAGTAACATGAGAACGAGCCATGTCAGAGTCCGGAATACACCACCGTTCAAAAGTTTGCGGTCACCTAGAGATGTCCTTGTTTTTGAAAGAAAATCCTTTTTTTTTGTCCATTTTAAAATAACATCAAATTGGTCAGAAATACAGTGGAGACATTGTTATTGTTGTAAATGTATGTGGACACCTGGTCATTGATATGGAGTTGGTTTTGCTGCTATATGTCCACCCTTCTGGGAAGGCTTTCCACTAGATGTTGGAACATTGCTGTAGGGACTTGCACAAGAACATTAGTGAGGTCGGGCTCTGATTTTGCGCGATTAGGCCTGACTCGCAGTCTGCGTTCCAATTCATCCCAAAGGGGTTTGATAGGGTTGAGGTCAGGGCTTTGTGCAGGCCAGTCAAATTCTTCCACACTGATCTCAACAAACCATATCTGTATGGACCTCGCTTTGTGCCAGGGGGCATTGTCATGCTGAAACAGGAAAGGGCCTTCCCCAAACTGATGCCACAAAGTTTGAAGCACAGAATCGTCTAGAATATGTATGCTGTAGCGTTAAGATTTACCTTCGCTGGAACTAAGGAGCCTAGCCCGAACCATGAAAAACAGCCCCAGACCATTATTCCTCCTCCACTAAACTTTACAGTTGGCACAATGCATTGGGGTAGGTAGAGTTCTCCTTACATCCGCCAAACCCAGATTCATCCGTCGGACTGCCAGATGGTGAAGCGTGATTGATCACTCCAGAGATTGCATATTCACGGCTCCAGAGTCCAATGGCAGCAAGCTTTACACCACTCCAGCCGAGGCTTGGCATTGCGCATGGTGATCTTAAGCTTGTGTGTGGCTGCTTGGCAATGGAAACCCATTTCATGAAGCACCCAACGAACAGTTATTGTGCTGACGTTGCTTTCAGAGGCAGTTTGGAACTCGGTAGTGAGTGTTGCAACCGAGGACAGTTAATTTTTTACATGCTTCAGCATTCAGTGGTCCCGTTCCTAGATTTTTCCACTTCATAATAACAGCACTTACACTTGATCCTGGCAGCTCTAGCAGGGTAGACATTTGATGAACTAGGTGATGATCCCTGCTGTAGGCTATCTCGTCATTCTTGGTAATCAGGCCTACCACTGTTGTGTCGTCAGCAAACTAGATGATTGAGTTGGAGATGTGCATAGCCACGCTGTCATTGGTGAACAGGGAGTACAGGAGGGGGCTGAGCACGCACCCCTGTGGAGGCGGATATGTTGTTGCCTACCTTCACCGCCTGGGGTCGGGCTGTTAGGAAGTCTAGGAACCAGTTTCACAGCTTGGAGGGCACTATGGTGTTGAAGACTGAGCTGTAGGTGATGAACAGCATTCTCACATAAGTATTCCTCTTTTTTTTATATATTTTATATATATATATACCTGTTCTGAAAGGCCCCAGAGTCTGCAACACCACTAAGCAAGGGGCACCACCAAGCAAGCGTTACCATGAAGACCAAGGAGCTCTCCGAACAAGTCAGGGACAAAGTTGTGGAAAAGTACAGATCAGGGTTGGGTTCTAAAAAAATATCAGAAACTTTGAACATCCCACAGAGCACCATTTAAATCCATTATTAAAAAATGGAAAGAACAAATCTGCCAAGAGAGGGCCGTCCACCAGGCAAGGAGGCAAGGATGGCATTAATCAGAGAGGGAACAAAGAGACCAAAGATAACTCTGAAGGAGCTGCAAAGCTCCACAGCGGAGATTGGAGTATCTGGCCATAGGACCACTTTAAGCCGTCCACTCCACAGAGCTGGGCTTTACGGAAGAGTGGCCAGAAAAAAAGCCATTGCTGAAAGAAAAAAATAAGCAAACAGGTTTGGTGTTTGCCAAAATGTGGGAGACTTCCCAAACATATGGAAGAAGGTACTCTGGTCAGATGAGACTAAAATTGAGCTTTTTGGATGTCAAGGAAATGCTATTTCTGGCACAAACCCAACTTCTCTCATCACCCTGAGAATACCATCCCCACCGTGAAGCATGGGGGTGGCAGCATCATGCTGTGGGGATGTTTTTCATTGGCAGGGACTGGGAAACTGGTCAGAATTGAAGGAATGATGGATGGCGCTAAATACAAGGAAGTTCTTGAGGGAAACCAGTTTGTCTTCCAGAGATTTGAGACTGGGACGGAGGTTCACCTTCCAGCAGGACAATGACCCTAGGGGAAACATTTAAATGTCTTGCAATGGCCTAGTCAAAGCCCAGACCTCAATCCAATTGACAATCTGTGGTATGACTTAAAGATTGCTGTACACTAGCGGAACCCATCCAACTTGAAGGAGCTGGAGCAGTTTTGCCTTGAATAATGGGCAAAAATCCCACTGGCTAGATGTGCCAAGCTTATAGAGACATACCGCAAGAGACTTGCAGCTGTAATTTCTGCAAAAGGGGACTCTACAAAGTATTTACTTTGGGGGGGTGAATAGTTATGCACTCTCAAGTTATCTTATTTCTTGTTTGTTTCACACAAAATATTTTGCATCTTCAAAGTGGTAGGCATGTTGTGCAAATCAAATTATACAACCCCCCCAAACATCTATTTAAATTCCAGGTTGTAAGGCAACAAAATAGGAAAAATGCCAAGGGGGTTAATACTTTTGCATGCTACTGTACCTTCAGTTTCTTGGGTATAGGAACAATGGTGAACATCATCAAGCAAGTGGGGACAACAGACTGGGATAGGGAGAGATTGAATATGTCTGTAATCACTCCAGCCAGCTGGTCTGCACATGCTTTGAGGATGCGGCTTTGGCCGGCAGCCTTGCGAGGGTTAACACACTTAAATGTCTTTCTCATGCCGGCCAGAGAGATCGGGAGCACACAGTCCTCATGAGTTGCATTGTTTTTCTCGAAGTAGGCAGAGAAGGTGTTTACCTACCCGGGAGCGAGGCGTCGGTGTCCGTGACGTGGCTGGCTTTACATTTTAGTAATTTAGCTAACACTCTTATCCAAATCGTCTTACATGCTGACCAGACCAGATACGTTGTGTGTGCGAGCGTCGCAAAATAAATGTAGAAATCCATGTTATTCAATTATTGTACCCACACTGCTCGAGAGCGCCAACGAGCGTCTGCGTTGCCAAGGGCTAAAATAGAAATCAGTTCTATTTCTGACGCAGATCGCGCTGAAAGTCCTGCCTCTCCCATCTCCTCGTTGGTTATACCCACGTGGTTGATTGAAAGACGAACTGTTGTTGTGGTAATATTATGAAAGTTTAGATGCCAATCACAATATAAATTCAAAGATGAAAAAGCCTGGAAGGAGGAGAGATGACTAGAAACGATTCGGTTGGCCGTTTTATGTGTGGATTAATTGGCGGAGTAGAAGAACTTGTGCATTTCAGGTAAAATAACAACTCAATGTTTATATCCCAGGACAAATTAGCTAGCAACAGCAAGCTAACTAGCTAAATTGCCATACATGTTTAATGCTTTTCGACCTGGACCCAAATTAATGTAATTGGTTTGGGTTCCGTGTTACAGGAGCAATAAATGGGTTAAGAGCCTTGCTCAAGGGGACATCAATAGATTTTTCATCTAGTCGGCTTGGGGATTCAAACCAGCAACCTTTCGGTTACTGGCCCAACTCGCTTAACCGCTAGGCTACCTGCCGTGGTGAACAGGGTTTACAATAGATTATATTTTGATATTGCAGGTTCACCATCAGCGGTAGTTTTGTTAGTTTCGCTTTAAACAAGAATGGTGTATATGGTGTATATTTTTAGAAATATGGGGTAAAGTTGATCATTTCATAAAGATGAATCACTTTTGCGAGGCGCACTGCAAGGCCGAAGTGGGAGGAAAAGAAGCGCCCACTAAACTTCCAAACAGTCAAAACCATTCCAATTTTGATATAGGGTTGAAATCCAAAGTTGTGCTATGTATTAATAGCAGTGGCGAACCTTGACTATTGGAGCTAGGACCTCAGTTGTGGAAAAAAATCTGGCGTCATAGATAGAGAACTCGGATGCCTGTGTATACAGAGCATGACTTGAGACCTTTCTTTTGCAAATATCGATAGCAGGAACCACGTTAGAAGAAAATACGGTTGTTCCGCTTCAAAGCAGCATTTGCCAAAACATACTGTCACTCAAATAGTGGCGGAATGAATTCAACCACACAACTACTCACATTGTTTCAAGACCACGACAGTATATGCTATCAGAGAGAAAAGAGTTGCGCTGTATTCAATGTTCTCCTGCATGCAACATTTTGTTTTTTAAATGCACCACAACACTAAATGTCATGTACCCAGTACTTCCAATTGCAACATCATTACCTTTGTTTTTACCACACAACCAGTATTTTGTATACAAAATGATATGAACGAGAGAGCAGAAAAAAAGCAAACTGTAGATGAAAACATAAAGTCCACTCACCATTATGATTATCATTTAAAAACAATAGTCCATTATCCTGTCCTTCTTTATGAAACGGGCAATGGCAGGTTCATATAGCTTGTCTTTTGATTTTAAATCCGAAAGAAGTTATTTTTCGATTGAGATCAAGGCCAGGGCTGACAGTCGGGCCTGTCCAGTGGTGTTCCTGGAATATGTCTTGATCCTTTTTAGTGCAGAAAATGTTCTTTCTACTGATGCAGTGGACACTGGAATGGTCAACACTAGACAGGTAAGGAGATACAATTTGGTGCGTACTATCAGTTAATCTCTTCTGCTGGAGGAAGTGGAGCGGATCATCCGGGCTCTTACCCTCGAAGTCAGACATTGAGTACATAACGGTGAGTTCTGTTTTAAGCCGCGGCAAATCAAATTTAGGGCCATAGCTTTCCTCGAGACAGGAGAATGCAGCGTTTGGAAAGTGGCGTTTCCCTATATATTGGGAACTTTTGTGGGGCAAGGGACATGAGCCTTTCATGGTCATTGAACCTGTTTCTTAGCTGAGTGACAATGTTGTCGATGATCGCACTGTGTAGCTTTTGATAATGCCCGCGAACGTCTCCTTGCTTATGTGTCCTGCGCCCCCTTGGAACTCCGGTCCCACTCAGTGTTCTCGTAGATGGAATCGAATGTTCCTTTTTCCCTCTCTGTGGTGTTGCAGAAGTCGTCCACCCTGGACAAGCAGAACACCATGTCAAACTCCCTGTTCTGCAATATTCCAAACAACACATCGGAGTATGCAACTATGGATTAGAACGCGGATAGCAGGAAGCAGAACTCGAAGCTTGTCAGGTGCATCCTGTATCCATCTGCGCTGTGAACGGTGTCTTCATCAAAGTCATCGGGATGGTCCACTATGACATGTATTCAAAGAGTTCAATGAGTTCCGCCTTTTTTTCACACACAGTGCAAACTAAGCGTGAGAAGTTCCATTGTGTTGGCGCCACTCTGGGTTGTCTTCGCTGGCATATTTCATCCAGTAGTTTTGTTTATTTGACAGATCTTGAGAAAAATACTGCTAGGCCACCAAGATGAGAAAAAAAATTGCATTATTTTAGTTTACCAGCACCTTGTGACATCACCAGATTAGGAGTGTGCGCATAGCAATTAATGAACGGAGTTTGCGGGATAGTTTCTTTCTCCTTGGATTGTACTCCGTTTATACCAGAGGCCATGACTGCGGCCCCATCTTAACACTGTGCCTCAACTTTGGCCGTGCATTCACACTCCTTTTTAAAACGCTGATGATTTGGACAGAAAGCCTTCTGCCCATTTATCCTCAGTTACATCCTCAGATTTGAAAAGCCTTTCCTTCACACCACCATCGGTAGTGTCTGTCGTCTCTTCAACCATGATGGTTACAAAGGGGGTTTTCAATTCTTCCATCATGACATCTGTCATTACATTCATGACAGCGTGTATCAGGTCATTTAGGATTTTGCTGGAAGTGCCTGTGAACACTGTAGCCGTAGCTAAATCAGCCAAGAAATCCAGCATTTCCAAGTAGTTTCCCTTATTAGCTGATTCTTTACCCTCATCATGTCCTCTGAATGCTAATTCTTGCTTGCCTAAAAACACAACCGCATGAATAAGGCACTTTAGAATCTCCCTGCTCATTAAGGTCTACTCTTGTTTCCCCAAATGTTTTCAAACTCACTGTAGCTCGCAGGTGTGAAGTTGAGATTTGGTGTCGAAGTGCTGACTTTGTCAAACAGGCTAAGTCTTTGAAACCAGTTGTCCAGGTTGAGCTGTTATCGGTGCTGGAGAGTGGGCGATTCCAACAGTAAAGCTTTTTTTGTCAGCTCACAGGCTCACACGGATAGCGCTCATAATTATTAACTTGAAAATGCCTCTCAAACCTCTTTCCTCGTTGCACCAAATCATGCAGTTCAGGAGTTGGTCTCCCGGTCTGTACAAGATTGAACTTTTCATTTAAAGTTAGTCTTGAAAAGGGAGACGCTAATAATTTAGCCACCACATCGTCCCCAATTACTCTCTCTGCAATTGTCATCGTTACATACACTCACTGCAAAAATCTAGCCAGCTAGCTAGGCTCAAGCGTGAAAAAACAAGATAAGGCTCTGAATTAGTGATGTATACTTAGGCCCTCTAGAGGGCCTTGAGGCATCATACAATTGTCCCACCTATTACAAGACAATTTGTGATTGGTTGATTCTACTGTCATTCCAAAATGCTGCTCTAATTGAAGTCAATGTCAATGACGTTGGCTGGTGCCTTCTATTCAAAGCCTGAGGGCCTAGCCAATGAGCGTTGAGCCGTGAGACCGCCAAAGAAAAATTCTGATTGGATATTTTTTTTCTCTTGGATGCTTACCCTTATTTCTTCCAACACAAACTGAAGGAATTCAAAAGGAATATCATTAAAAATAAGACAAGATTAAATCAATGAAAACAAAATTACAAATGATAATATTTCAAAAATATATACAGATTTGTATCTTTCCTTAGGCCCTCTCTGAGGGCTTAGAGGGCCCTGACGGTTCCCCACTGATTAATTGGCTATGTCATAGCTAATTTGTAAATGATAAATATTGATACATTACTAGCTCAAACTCTTAATCTGCAAAAATGACAAGTTAATTAGTGGGTATAAAAAAACAGCCTACATAGATGCCTAGTCTCCCTTATGGCTCAGATCAGGTGTCTACATAGTATTCCCCATAGACATACATCATTTACACACAAAAACACACACACACATACAAGTCATCTCAGACATATCCAGCTCAGAGAGGCCCAGCTCTACCATCAGTAGATTTGAATGTAGAATGGAAAATGAATGTCTTTATGCAACAAATGTGAACGTGTGAAAACGCATCGATTCATTCTTTAATCAAACAGAATCGCACGGAATCGTTTCACGCTAAAATGTATCGTTCCTGTATCGTAGCCCAGGTATCTAGATACGTAATCAAAATGTTCTTGAAAGGGAAAGATGCACATCCCTAGTAACTAGTTTCCCTGCAGATGAACCGAGATAAAAGTCAGTGCCACCCTCCATCCTTCCCCATAGGGCCTGCTGGCTCCTGTGCCTCCTGAGGTTGATCAGCTTCACTGTGTCATCAGCCCAGAGGACAGGGAGGAGTGGAAGGCATAGAAATATAATATAGAATCTGTTTCTATGGGGGAGGGGACCATAGAGGTTCTATATGTCATTCTATGGAGGAAACAGCCCAGCTAAACTACTCCGGTAGCAGGATTATGGTCCATTGGAATTGAAAAGTTACTCAATTCAGGAGGTAAACTGAATTTTTAAATGTTTTTAAATCTCTCAATCAAGCCATGTTTGCTTTTGAAATTCGAATCACTTCCTAGATTGACTGTCTTTCATTCAAATTGACCTAGGAGCTAGTAACACAAGCGTTTCGCTGCACCTGCTATAACATCTGCTAAACTGTGTACGCGACCGATAAACTTTGATTTGATTAGGACAGCCAGCTTCTCATGTACTTCAAGTGCCCTGAGAACATAGTGGAAGATAAAATAAAGGAAATCAGGTCAGGAGAATCAGGCCCTATGGGGGATCGCTCAATGGGGCGTGAGACACTCTCCCTCTATCCCTCCCTTTATCCCATCTCTCTCTCTCTCTCCCGGGTCTTCCACCTAAAAAAGCACAAGAAAGAAGATTTCGTTCCTCACCATCTCAGATTGTTCTGAAATTGTTTCTGTGGTTAGAAACAGATACGATTGGCATTCTTGCAACATTATTTTGTTTAAATATAATTGATCTCTGAGAAATTAAGCTAATTGATTGCACCCAAATTGGCCATTTTAATTTATAGGTTTGATTATAATATTCAATAAATATTATATATTATAATATCTGATTTGTACCAAACTTAGACATGAGGAATCCACAGAAATGGTCAATAGCCATCCACGGACCCTCCACACCCCATGCCAATCCCACCCCAACAATGAGTACATACAGTAGAATCAGTTTTCTATGTCTGACAAGTAGCATCCCGTTCAGAGAAATTAGTCATTGAAGTTGCTTAATGTCCAAATCTACATCCTGATATTACCAACGTCTGACCACTAGAATCCCCCCTCAATGTTAGAGGGATAGTTCACCCATATGACAAAATTACATATTGGTTTCCTTACCCTGTAAGCAGTCTATGGACAAGGTATGACAGCAATCCATGGTTTTGTTTTACACTGTTTCAAATAAACTCAGCAAAAAAAATAAACGTCCTCTCATTGTCAACTGCGTTTATTATAACTTAACATGTGTAAATATTTGTATGAACATAACAAGATTCAACAACTGAGACATAAACTGAACAAGTTTCACAGACATGTGACTAACATAAATGGAATAATGTGTCCCTGAACAAAGGCGGGGTCAAAATCAAAAGTAACAGTCATTATCTGGTGTGGCCACCAGCTGCATTAAGTACTGCAGTGCATCTCCTCCTCATGGACTGCACCAAATTTGCCAGTTCTTGCTGTGAGATGTTACCCCACTCTTCCACAAAGGCACCTGCAAGTTCCTGGACATTTCTGGGGGGAATGGCCCTAGCCCTCACCCTCCGATCTAATAGGTCCCAGACGTGCTCAATGGGATTGAGATCTGGGCTCTTCGCTGGCCATGGCAGAACACTGACATTCCTGTCTTGCAGGAAATCACTCTCAGAACGAGCAGTATGGCTGGTGGCATTGTCATGTCAGGATGAGCCTGCAGGAAGGGTATCACATGAGGGAGGAGGATGTCTTCCCTGCAACGCACAGCGTTAAGATTGCCTGCAGTGACAACAAGCTAAGTCCAATGATGCTGTGACACACCTCCCCAGACCATGACGGACCCTCCATCTCCAAATCTATCCCGTTACAGAGTACAGGCCTCAGTGTAATGCTCATTCTTTTGACGATGAACGTGAATCTGACCATCACCCTGGGTGAGACAAAACTTCACGGAAATCGGTATTTTTGGATGCCGATTATTATTTTTTTGTTCTTGTAGTTTTACACCTTTGTCTAAATATTCTTGTTACATTGTACAACCTTCAATATTATGTCATAATTACGTAAATGAGCCAGGCTGCCCAAACTGTTGCATATACCCTGACTCTGCGTGCAATGAACGCAAGAGAAGTGACATTTAACCTGCAGGTTTAAAAATATATACCTCTGTGTATTGATTTTAAGACATGAGATTTTGGGTGTTTATGGTTAGGTACAGTCATGCAACGATTATCGATTATACAACGCAGGACACGCTAGATAAACTAGTCATGTCATCAACCATGTGTAGTTAACTATTGATTATGATTATGATTACCTTGGCTTCTACAGCATTCGCGTAACAGGCAGGCTCCTCGTGGAGTACAATGAGAGGCAGGTGGTTAGAGCGTTAGACTAGTTAACCGTAAGGTTGCAAGATTGCATCCCAGAGCTGACAAGGTAAAAATCTGTCGTTCTGCCCATGAACAAGGCAGTTAACCCACCGTTCCTAGGCCGTCATTGAAAATAAGAATGTGTTCTTAACTGACTTGCCTAGTTAGACATAGGGATGCCACCCGTTAGATAAAATACAGAACGGTTCCGTATTTCACTGAAATGATAGTTTCCGGATTCGACCATATTAATGACCAATGGCTCGTATTTCTGTGTGTTATTATGTTATAATTAAGAATATTATTTGATATTTGTTAGAGCAGTCTGACTGAGCGATAGTAGGCAGCAGCAGGATCGTAAGCATTCATTCAAACAGCACTTTCGTGTGTTTTGCCAGCAGCTCTTCGCAAGCACAGCGCTGTTTATGACTTCAAGCCTATCAGCCTATTGGCTGGTGTAACTGATGTGAAATGGCTAGCTAGTTAGCGTTTCAAACGTCACTCGCTCTGAGACTTGGAGTAGTTGTTCCCCTTGCTCTGCAAGGGCCGCAGCCTTTGTGGAGCGATGGGTAACGCTGCTTCGAGTGTGGCTGTTGTCGATGTGTTTCTGGTTCGAGCCCAGGTAGGGGCGAGGAGAGGAACGGAAGCTATACTGTTACACTGGCAATACTAAAGTGCCTATAAGAACATCCAATAGTCAAAGGTATATGAAATACAAATGGTATAGAGAGAAATAGTCCTATAAATACTATATTAACTACAACCTAAAACCTCTTACCTTGGAATATTGAAGTCTCATGTTAAAAGGAACCACCAACTTTCATATGTTCTCATGTTCTGAGCAAGGAACTTAAACATTAGCTTTTTTACATGGCACATATTGCACTTTTACTTCTCCAACACTTTGTTTTTGCATTATTTAAACCAAATTGAACATGTTTCATTATTTATTTGAGGCTAAATTGATTTTTATTGATTTAAACCATTTACAATGAAGATCTGTGAAGTTATTTGGATTTTTACAAATTATCTTTGAAAGACAGTGTCCTGAAAAAGGGATGTTTCTTTTTTAGCTGAGTGTAGGTACCATTCATTTGGATTTGTGCCACACATGCTAAAAGTTATCATTTGAAACAGTGGCCAGGTAAAAAAAAAAAAATGTACGGGATGCTGTCATATCTTGTCCATAAACTGCTTATAGGATAAGGAAACCAATATGTAATTTGGGTGAACTATCCCTTTAACATTAAGGGGAGTGGGATTCTTTAAAAAAAAAATCACTTAATCGTAGGAACAGCTACATCTAGTGGTCAGAACCTGGGTATCAGGATGTAGGATCGGATATAAACCAACCAACTTCAACGACTAATTTCTCTGAACAAGGGGGAAAAAACTTCACCAAATTCACTGAGAATACATTACATAGGATGAAGAAACAGTACTCCAAGCCGCAGTTCCATACTACTTGTCAGACATAGAGAACTGATACTCTATACTCATTGTTAGGGTGGGATTAGCTTGGGGTGTTACGGGTCCATGGGTGGCTTTTGAGCATTTATTTGCTTTCCTCAATGTTCAAAAAAAGTTTGGTCCAAATCGAATGTTAGGTACTATATTTATTGAATATTATATGAATTCTGTCAATTTAAAAAGGCCAATTGGGGTGCAGCCAATTAGCTTAATTTCTCAGATATCAAATTATTTTTCAACAAAATAATGTTGTAGGAATGCTAATCTCACCTAACTGTAGAAATGCTTTCAGATCAATCTGAGATGGTGGGTGTCATGGCTTGATGAAATGACATGGAACGACCCTCTCTCTCTCTCTCTCTCTCTCTCTCGCTATCTCTAGCCTTCTTTCGCTCTCCCTCTCTTTCTTCCCCTCTCTCTCTTCCCCTCTTCACTGGCACTTCCTGTCTCACATTGGCTTTCCCCTCAAATGTTCCTCCCTGTGTTTTTCTCAGTCCTGTCCTGCAGCCTCCACAGCTACAACACATGGGTCATGCTCTGGGTTTGCTCAGGCTAATAGAAAGGTGTTTTGCGTGTGTGTGTGTGTGTGTGTATGTGTGTGTTGGTTTGAGTGCCCTTGAAATGCACCCAACATCAGAGGCAGGTCAAATTCTCTGTGGGGCCTAATGGGAGTGTGTGTGTGTGTGTGGAGGGGGGTGTGTGTGAGGTGGGTGGGTTTGCGCATGTTCCTGGGCGAGTGGACATATTGTGTGTGTGTCCGCACACTTGTGCGTGCGTTTGTGTGTGCTGGTACCAGATTGTCATTGTTTGGACTGAATCCTCTTCCGTCATCATGATCTGGAAACTGTAACAAGGTGACAGCTGTCAGTCATGTAGAGGCCACGCATAACTGCTGTGTTGAACCTGCCCAATGCCCAGACAAGTCCCAGAAGATGCCTGGGCACAGTGCCATGCCAGACCAAATGCCAAGTCTCAAAAGACACTCTAGTATTCATTCTATAGTGTACTATTTTTGACCAGAGACGGCGATTTATACAGAACTACCACATGGGCCTCTGGGTTGGTCGTAATACACTATATAGAGAATAGGGTGTAATTTGGGATTCAGACAGGAAATCTCCCTGCCCCTTGTGGTGCACACCCTCTCCCCATGTGTCTTCCGATCCTGGCTCGTTTCCTGATCTAGCAGGGCTGTATGGGAATTGGCAGGCCAAGACTAGGCTGGACTGATTGACGGGCGGACTGATGGACTGACGGGCTGACTGACACGAGACCAATATGTGTTCTTTGGCCGCCAGGCTGAGGCAGAGAACCCACAGCATCTTCCAAGTAGACATAGTACAGATGTAGGATCTTAATTTGATCACCCTGTTGCAGGAATACTTTCCTTCAATGCAGGACATTTTAAACTTGTACACAGTGTATTTGAGGTTTATGAAAAAAATCTTTCAATTCCTTCAAAAAAATGTCCATTAATTATAATCCACATGAAAATGATAATTTCCTGTTGCTGCAGGATTGTTTTCCTGCAGTAGCAAACTGGCGCAAATGAAGATCATACATCTGTTTTATAAGGAAAGGCCACATAACTCTTAAAAGGTCAAAAATGATTTGGCTTTTTCTTCCCCCTCTTCTGGTTTCCATGCTCTTTAGTCTGTATTTGTCCTCTGCACATTGTCAGGACTGTGTGAGCCTCTCTCCTTTCATCTCTCTCTACATCACTCTTTCTGCCCTCCCCTGTGTGTGTGTGTGTGTGTGTGTGTCTCTCCTCTCTATCTATTTAATTCAGCGGGCTTTACTGGCATGGGAAACATATATTAACATTGCCAAAGCAAGTGAAATGGATAACAAACAAGAGTGAAATAAATGATCAAAAATTAACAGCAAGCATTACACTCACAAAGTTTCAAAGAAATAGAGACATTTCAAATGTCATATCGTTGTCACGGCTGGCTGAAGGACTCGACCAAGGTGCAGCATGATAAGCGTACATTTTCTTTTTATTGATTGATTGAGAACCACACCCGGCCAAACACATAGAAATAGAAAATCGTAGAAAAAAGGACATAGAATGCCCACCCTAGTCACACCCTGGCCTAACCAAAATAGAGAATAAAAAGCCTCTCTATGGCCAGGGAATGACAATCATGGCTATGTACAGTTTTATAATGATCTGCAAATAGTTAAAGTACAAAAGGGATGATAAATAAACATAAATATGGGTTGTATTTACAATGGTGTTTCTTCTTCACTGGTTGCCCTTTTCTTGTGGCAACAGGTCACAAATCTTGCTGCTGTGATAGCACACTGGTATTTCACCCAATAGATGTGAGAATTTATCAAAATTGCATTTGTTTTCGACATCTTTGTGGGTCTGTGTAATCTGAGGAAAATATGTCTCTAATATGGTCATACATTTGGCAGGAGGTTAGGAAGTGCAGCTCAATTTCCACCTCATGGGCAGTGTGCACATAGCCTGTATTCTCTTTAGAGCCCGGTGTGCCTACTATGCCTTTCTCAATAGCAAGGCTATGCTCACAGAGTGTGTACATTGTCAAAGCTTTCCTTAATTTGGGGTCAGTCACAGTGGTCAGGTATTCTGCCACTGTGTACTCTCTGTTTAGGATGAAATAGCATTCCAGTTTGCTCTGTTTTTTGGTAAATTCTTTCCAATGTGTCAAGTAATTATCTTTTTGTTTTCTCATGATTTGGTTGGGTCTATTTGTGTTGCTGTTCCTGTCCTCGGGCTCTGTGGGGTCTATTTGTGATCAGAGCCCCAGGACGAGCTTGCTAAGGAGCCTCTTCTCTAGGTCAATCTCTCTGTCATGTTATGTCGCTCTCTCTGTCATATTATGTCTCTCTCTCTCTTTTTCTCTCTATCGTTCTCGTTCGCTCTCTCTCTTGCCCTCTCACACTGCATGCCCTGGGAGCAGAGATGGGGAAAGGGGGAAGGGCAGAAGGGTAGGGCAGGATGTGCATATGTGGAGGATCCCCCTCCTCCCCTCCCTTTCCTCTGTTTTCTTCTCCTTTCCCTTCTTCTCTAATTTCTTATCCTCTCTACTCCTTTCCTTTTCTCTCCTCCTTTCCTCTCCTCTCTTCTTCCCTCGTCTCTCCTCTCACTCTGAGGGTTGTAATCTCTCTCACTCTGGGAGGAGGAGCGGAGGGGGAATGACGAGAGGAATTCCACTGCTCTCCCACCACATCTGTATGCAGACTGCTCTCTTTCTCTCCTTCTCCTGCCCTCTTTCTCTCTGACCCTTTACCCCAGTGGTGCGTGTGTGTGTGTGTGAGTGAGAGAGGGCAACAGGATGCCAGAGCAGCATTGTTTTTCTAACTGGATCTGGTCCAGTCCAAACCTCAACCCACAGGACTCTGAAAAGGTCTCCTCTCTTCTTCCACACCACAAGCATTTTTGTTTTTTACAATTTCATTGATTTCCAATCGAAATCCTATTTTCCTTAACCCAAACCCATAAACCCTAACCTTAAACCTAACCCCTCAGCCTAAAATAGTATTTTAGTATGACAAGTATGCCCCAACTTGTCATACTTTTACTTGTTTTTACGATCCTTTTGAGGACTTCTGGTCCCCACAAGGATAGTAAAACCAAAAACCAAAAACACACACACACACACGCTCTCCCCTCTCTCTCTCTCTGCTGGGGTCTTGTCCTCCTTCACTGCTGCTCTCTGTAACACAATAGTGACTTGTGACCCGAATAGAAAATGCCTATAGGGTGTAATGTACACACAATAAAGTGACAGGAACAATACAATACTGTACATGCATTAGAGAATATTGATGTTAAACATGTGCCTCGTCTCGAATGGCACCCTATTCCCTCTGGGCCCTGGTCAAAAAGTAGTGCACTAAATAGGGAATAGGGTGCCATTTGGGGCAAAAGCCACAGATTGAGCGCGCAGAGGAATGTCCTCCACTCGCAGTGTAATTATGGTGTGAGGGAGTGGGAGAAGAGGATAAGTATGGGAGGAAGGGAGGGAGGGAGAGAGGGAGCTCTCTATGTTATTGAGATGATGAGCTGCTGCAAGTTTCTCCTCCTAAACCCTTTAAATGTCACACCATATGGGTGTAACACACACACTCGCAGTAAGCTCTCCATCAATGTCTCTGGGTGGCAGGAATCAAAAGTTATTAACAATTCTATACCGCAGTGCATCTGACTGACAGACACAGACATACAGACACATGATCAACAATCAGTCAGACACTCACACAGACAGACAGAGGATCAACAGTCAGTCAGTCAGACAGACAGCCAGACAAACAGACAGAGGATCAACAGTCAGTCAGTCAGACAGACAGACAGAGGATCAACAGTCAGTCAGTCAAATAGAGGATCAACAGTCAGTTAGACAGACAGACAGAGGATCAACAGTCAGTCAGACAGACAGACAGAGGATCAACAGTCAGTCAGACACTCACACAGACAGAGGATCAACAGTCAGTCAGACAGAGGATCAACAGTCAGTCAGAGGATCAACAGTCAATCAGACAGACAGAGGATCAACAGTCAGACAGTCAGACAGACAGGATCAGCAGTCAGTCAGTCAGTCAGACAGACAGACAGAGGATCGAAAGACAGACAGACAGGATCAACAGTCAGTCATACAGACAGAGGATCAACAGTCAGACAGACACAGACAGACAGACACAGACAGACAGACAGACAGAGCAGTGACCGCCAGTTCACCCCATGTTCCACGGTCACCAGTCATGTCAGTCTGAGTTCCAGAGGGCTCAGACAGGTTAGCTGGTGCGTTACCGACCATGTGCTGATGTGATGGTACTACTACTACTACGCCCTGGGTCTCTTTCTATGTTTATATCTCTGACTCTCAGAGCTGCAGATATGTCTAAAATGATACTACTTTTGACCAGGGCTTATAAGGTTCCTGTAGGGCTCTGGTCAAAAGCAGTGCACTATGTAGGGAATAGGGTGCTGCTTGGGACTCAGAACTAAGAATGTGTGCCAAACAGAGGCTCGTTTGGTGGTTTGAAGTGAGCTGCTGTCATCCCTGCTCAACTCCCTCTCTGTGACGCATCATCACTCTGTGCCAGACCATAAGGTCTTGCCTGACTGGTTACACTTCGTCTGTTTGTCCTGTAGTCATCATCTGTGTGTTTTTCTGTGTTTCGCTGACCCTGGGCCAGTGTAGCGTTTTCCCCGCTAATCGTTAAGGATAGAATTGGGGGCGAGGAAGCTGATCCTAGATCTACACCCAGGGGAAACTTCACCCCGGAGCAGTTTTCTTTACATGAATGCCACTTGGGGTTGTTTTTGAAGTAGTAGGAACACCTACTGTTTTGATAGTGTCTAAACATGCATAAAGCCACACACACACACATGCGTGTCTAGCGGATGGCTAAGTAAGCATCGTTACTGCCTTCCTTACTTCAGACTTGTAGCGAGGAGAAAGCCGCCCCTGGTCCACCACAGTCATGAATTTGGTAGGCTAGTGATTAGCACGCTAGCTTCCGGAGTACGTTGTGGCGTGGGCTCGAATCCCGGGTCTGCCATAGCAAGGATGGAACACCTTACACAGCAAAATACATATGGAGTTCAGGAATTTGCTTTTAGATCATTGAGAACCAGACTCCGTCTCACTGTCTGACACCAAAATCAGCTGTTTATCAGGGGCCCATTTATTGAAGTTTGCCTGGTCATTACTTAGTGCCTGTGCGTCCCAAATGGCACCTTACACCCTATATAGTACACTACTTTTGACCTGGGCCCAGAGCTTTTGGTCTCAGACAGTTAGACTGAGCCTGGTTCTCACCAATCCTCAGACATTGCCATGTGGGACACATACCACTGTCCAGTCAACGGTGTGAGAGAGCTACAGAGAGGGCTCAGTTATGAATGTAACTAAGGAAATGTTTGTATCACTTTGACTTCCATCATATCTCTCCTCCTCCCTACAGCTACGCGGCCTGTCTACAGGACATCTGGTTCATCTTTGGTTCTCTCACGCTGTCAGATCAAGATGCACATGTTGAAATGTCTCTTTTATAGTAGTTGTAATCGTGGTCAACCATAGGGTCAGAGCTTATCTGATCATCAGGAGAGTGAGAGCGAGAGAAGAAGAAAAGATAACGAGGAGAAAACGACAAGGAAAAGTATCTTGCTACAACATTACAACTACTATAAAAGAGACATTTCAACATGTGCATCTTGATCTGACAGTGTGAGAGAACCAAAGATGACAAGTCCATCTCCTCTATAGGAGATGGATGACTTGTCTTTGTGGCTCCAGTAGACTGCGGTGTAGGGTGAAGTTGCCCCAAGACGCTGATCTTGGGTCAGTTTAGTATTTCCTCCATTTAATGGTTCAATCAAATGTATTTATATAGCCCTTCTTACATCAGCTGATATCTCAAAGTGCATGACAGAAACCCAGCCTAAAACCCCAAACAGCAAGCAATGCAGGTGTAGAAGCACGGTGGCTAGGAAAAACTCCCTAGAAAGGCCAAAAATTAGGAAAAAACCTAGAGAGGAACCAGGCTATGAGGGGTGGCCAGTCCTCTTCTGGCTGTGCCGGGTGGAGATTATAACAGAACATGGCCAAGATGTTCAAATGTTCATAAATGACCAGCATGGTCAAATAATAATAATCACAGTAGTTGTCGAGGGTGCAACAAGCAAGATGACAGCTATCAGTCTGTCTGTCTGTCTGTCTGTCTGTCTGTCTGTCTGTCTGTCTGTCAGTCATAGTTTCCTGGAAATGTCTGACTTCTCAATCGTTGTTCTGTCTGTCTGTCATAGTTTCCTGGAAATGTCTGACTTCTCAAGGCCCATGGGGCTCTGGTCAAAAGTAGTGCACTGTGTAGGGAATAGGGTGCATTTTGGGACGCTGGTGGTGTGTCTGTGTGCGTGGCCTTTGTCTGCATAGCAGGAAGTCATGTTTTAGCAGTCAGCCAGGTTAGCGCTTTGTTATTGCTGAACTGAAAAGGGCTGATGACAGTTCTGTCACACACACATACACACATTCTGCTGCTGTCTGTTAAACCACAGGGCGTGTGTGTCACCGAGCTGTGTCACCTACCCTAGTGCCAACCCACTTTCCATCTGATCAAATCAAATCAAAGTTTATTTGTCACGTGTGCCGAATACAACAACCTTACAGTGAAATGCTTAATTACAGGTTCTAACCAATGGTGCGAAAAAAAAGGTGTGTGTGTGTGTGGTAGTATGTACATGTAGGTATCGTTAAAGTGACTATGCATATATGATGAACAGAGAGTAGCAGAAGCGTAAAATGCGGGGTTGGTGGGTGGTGGGACATAATGCAGATAGCCCGGTTAGTCGGCACTGGTTGGTCGGGCAAATTTAGGTAGTATGTACATGAATGTATAGTTAGTGACTATGCATATAAGATAAACAGAGAGTAATAGCAGCTTAAAAGAGGGGGCCACACAATGCAAATAGTTTGGGTAACCATTTGGATACTTTTTCAGAAGTCTTATGGCTTGTGGGTAAAAACTGTTGAGAAGCCTTTTTGTCCTAGGCTTGGCATTCCAGTACCGCTTGCCATGCGGTAGTAGAGACCGGGGTGGCTGGGGTCTTTGACAATTTTTAGGGCCTTCCTCTGACACCGCCTGGTGTAGAGGTCCTGGATGGCAGGCAGCTTTGCCCCAGTGATGTACTGGGCCGCACGCACTACCCTCTGAAGTGCCGAGCAATTGCCGTACCAGGCAGTGATGCAACCGGTCAGGATGCTCTCGATGTTGCAGCTGTAGAACCTTTTGAGGATCTCAGGACCCATGCAGGACCCAAATCTTTTTAGTTTCCTGAGGGGGAATAGGCTTTGTCATGCCCTCTTCACGACTGTCTTGGTGTGTTTGGACCAATCTAGTTTGTTGCTGATGTGGACACCAAGGAATTTGAAGCTCTCAACCTGCTCCACTACAGCCCCGTCGATGAGAATGGGGACATGCTCGGTGCTCCTTTTCCTGTAGTCCACAATCATCTCCTTTGTCTTGGTTACGTTGAGGGATAGATTGTTATTCTGGCACCACCCGGCCAGGTCTCTGACCTCCCCCCTATAGGCTGTCTCGTCGTTGTCGGTGATCAGGCCTACCACTGTTGTGTCGTCAGCAAACTTAATGATGGTGTTGGAGTCGTGCCTGGCCATGCAGTCGTGGGTGAACAGGGAGTACAGCAGGGGACTGAGCACGCACCCCTGGGAAGCTCCAGGGTTGAGGATCAGCGTGGCAGATGTGTTGCTACCTACCCTCACCACCTGGGGGCGGCCTGTCAGTATGTCCAGGATCCAGTTGCAGAGGGAGGTGTGAGGGTCCCAGGTTCCTTAGCATGGTGATGAGCTTTGAGGGTACTATGGTGTTGAACGCTGAGCTGTAGTCAATGAACAGCATTCTCACATAGATGTTCTGTTTGTCCAGGTGGGAAAGGGCAGTGTGGAGTGCAATAGAGATTGCATCATCTGTGGATCTGTTTGGGCGGTATGCAAATTGGAGTGGGTATAGGGTTTCTGGGATAATGGTGTTGATGTGAGCCATTACCAGCCTTTCAAAGCACTTCATGGCTACGGACGTGAGTGCTACGGGTTTGTAGTAATTTAGGCAGGTTGCCTTTGTGTTCTTGGGCACAGGGATTATGGTGGTCTGCTTGAAGCATGTTGGTATTACAGACTCAATCGGGACATGTTGAAAATGTCAGTGAAGACACCTGCCAGTTGGTCACCACATGCCCGGAGCACACGTCCTGGTAATCCGTCTGGCCCCGCAGCCTTGTGTATATTGACCTTTTTAAAGGTCTCACATTGGCTACGGAGAGCGTGATCCCACAGTTGTCCGGAACAGCTGATGCTCTCATGCAGGCCTCAGTGTTGCTTGCCTCGAAGCGAGCATAGAAGTGATTTAGCTCGTCTGGTAGGCTCGTGTCACTGGGCAGCTCGCGGCTGTGCTTCCCTATGTGACTGTGTGTGTCTCTCTAATCTCTCTGGGCCACATCAACATTCTGTACTGGATCATACTTCTGGCTCATTCTGCTGATACACCACACCATTGTCTCTAGTGTGTGTCCATGTGTGTGTTTGTCTGTGTGTAAGTGTGTGTCTGCCTCTGTCTGCCTGCACATGCAAGGCCAAGCTTCAGTGCCGTCTACTCAGAGGCCCAGCAGCCCAGCAGTCATTCCGTTTCCCATTTTCCAGGAATTCCTGCCTTCCGAGTTCGACAAATCAAGCACTCTACCAATTAAAGTTAGCATCTGTAGAACTACTAGATTGTAACACATAGAAGAAAGTAGCTATTCCACTATTCCTCTTAGTCTCAGATTGATCCGCAATATGAATGAGGCCTGTTG
>NC_048587.1:62874473-62880378 GCF_013265735.2 Oncorhynchus mykiss | reverse complement strand
CCCTCTCTCTCTCTAGTCTGATAGTTCTATTCCAGTATGTATACTCAGTGTCACACCCCTCTCTCCCCCTCCATCTCTCTCCCTCCATCTCTCTCCCCCTCCATCTCTCTCCCTCCATCTCTCTCCCCCTCCATCTCTCTCCCTCCATCTCTCTCCCCCTCCATCTCTCCCCCTCCATCTCTCTCCCCCTCCATCTCTCCCCCTCCATCTCTCCCCCTCCATCTCTCTCCCTCTCCATCTCTCTAGTCTGATAGTTCTATTCCAGTATGTATACTCAGTGTCACGCCCCTCTCTCCCCCTCCATCTCTCTCCCCCTCCATCTCTCTAGTCTGATAGTTCTATTCCAGTATGTATACTCAGTGTCACACCCCTCTCTCCCCCTCCATCTCTCCCCCTCCATCTCTCCCCCTCCATCTCTCTCCCCCTCCATCTCTCCCCCTCCATCTCTCCCCCTCCATCTCTCTCTCTAGTCTGATAGTTTTATTCCAGTATGTATACTCAGTGTCACGCCCCTCTCTCCCCCTCCATCTCTCCCCCTCCATCTCTCCCCCTCCATCTCTCCCCCTCCATCTCTCTCCCTCCATCTCTCTCCCCCTCCATCTCTCCCTCTCCATCTCTCTCTCTAGTCTGTTAGTTCTGTTCCAGTATGTATACTCAGTGTCACGCCCATCTCTCCCCCTCCATCTCTCTCCCCCTCCATCTCTCTCCCTCCATCTCTCTCCCCCTCCATCTCTCTCCCCCTCCATCTCTCTAGTCTGTTAGTTCTATTCCAGTATGTATACTCAGTGTCACGCCCCTCTCTCCCCCTCCATCTCTCCCCCTCCATCTCTCTCCCTCCATCTCTCTCCCCCTCCATCTCTCCCCCTCCATCTCTCTCCCCCTCCATCTCTCTCTCCCTCCATCTCTCTCCCTCCATCTCTCTCTCCCTCCATCTCTCTAGTCTGTTAGTTCTATTCCAGTATGTATACTCAGTGTCACGCCCCTCTCTCCCCCTCCTTCTCTCCCCCTCCATCTCTCCCCCTCCATCTCTCCCCCTCCATCTCTCCCCCTCCATCTCTCCCCCTCCATCTCTCTCCCCCTCCATCTCTCTAGTCTGATAGTTCTATTCCAGTATGTATACTCAGTGTCACACCCCTCTCTTCCCAAACAGCTTATTCAATCCAGATCACTATCTCCCTCACATATATGTATATATCTTTACTGTGTGTGTGTGTGTGTGTGTGTGTGTGTGTGTGTGTGTGTGTGTGTGTGTGTGTGTGTGTGTGTGTGTGTGTGTGTGTGTGCGTGTGTGTGTGTGGATCTGTTATCTGCTAGTGTGCTCAGGCAGAAATCAGAGATATGACTGAAATGCAAACCAAGCCGTCTCTGTTACACACTGTTGTCCCTTACGCCTGCTGACTGAGTTACCCACACTTCTTCTGTGTTACAATATGTTTCAATACTGAGAGCTATATTCTGCATCTATCCATTTGTGTGTGTGTGTGTGTGTGCTCGCGTGTGTGTGTGTGTGTGTGTGTGCTTGTCCGCGTTTATGTGTATATACAGGGCCTTCAGAAAGTATTCATACCCCTTGACTTATTCCACATTGTGTTGTTACTGAATTCAAAGTGGATTAAATATATATGTTTTATTCTCACCCATCTACACACAATATCCCATAATGACAAAGTGAAAATGTGTTTTTAGAAATGTTTGCAATTGTATTGAAAATGAAGTACAGAAATATCTAATTGACATAATTATTCACACCGCTAAATGTTAGTCACCCAGCGGTTACAGCTGTGAGTGTTTCTGGGTGAGTCTCTAAGACCTTTCCACGCCTGGGTTGTACAACATTTGCCCATTATTTATTTTTTTAATTCTTCAAGCTCTGTCAAGTTGGTTGTTGATCGTTGCTAGACAACCATTCTCAAGTCTTGCCGTAGATTTTCAAGCAAATTTAAGTCAAAACTGTAACTAGGGGCCTCCCAAGTGGCGTAGCGTCGTTCTGGTTAGGGGAGGGTTTGGTCCAGTGTCATCCTGGTTAGGGGAGGGTTTGGTCCAGCATTGTCCTGGTTAGGGGAGGGTTTGGCCCAGCGTCATCCTGGTTAGGGGAGGGTTTGGCCCAGCGTCATCCTGGTTAGGGGAGGGTTTGGTCCAGCATCGTCCTGGTTAGGGGAGGGTTTGGTCCAGTGTCATCCTGGTTAGGGGAGGGTTTGGCCCAGCGTCATCCTGGTTAGGGGAGGGTTTGGTCCAGTGTCATCCTGGTTAGGGGAGGGTTTGGTCCAGCATTGTCCTGGTTAGGGGAGGGTTTGGCCCAGCGTCATCCTGGTTAGGGGAGGGTTTGGTCCAGCATCGTCCTGGTTAGGGGAGGGTTTGGTCCAGCATCGTCCTGGTTAGGGGAAGGTTTGGCCCAGCGTCATCCTGGTTAGGGGAGGGTTTGGTCCAGCGTCATCCTGGTTAGGGGAGGGTTTGGCCCAGCGTCATCCTGGTTAGGGGAGGGTTTGGCCCAGCGTTGTCCTGGTTAGGGGAGGGTTTGGCCCAGCGTCGTCCTGGTTAGGGGAGGGTTTGGCCCAGCGTCGTCCTGGTTAGGGGAGGGTTTGGCCCAGCGTCGTCCTGGTTAGGGGAGGGTTTGGCCCAGCGTCGTCCTGGTTAGGGGAGGGTTTGGCCCAGCGTCGTCCTGGTTAGGGGAGGGTCATTGGTGCGGCACATTGGTGCGGCTGGCTTCCGGGGTGAGCAGGCGGGTCTTTAAGAAGTGCGGTTAGTCGGGTCATGACTTGACCTCCGCGTCCCGAGCCCTTTGGGGAGTTGCAGAGATGAGACCAGATAAAAATTAGGGGGAAATATATATGTTTTGTTTAATGTATTGTAACTAGGCCACTCAGGAACATTTACTGTCATCTTGGTCAGCAACTCCAGTGTAGATTTGGCCTTGTGTTTTAGGTTATTGTCCTGCTGAAAGGTGAGTTGATCTCCCAGTGGCGTTTGGAAAGCAGACTGAACCAGGTTTTCCTCTAGGATTTACCCTGCACTTAGCTCTACTACATTTATTTTTATCCTAAATAACTCCCTAGTTCTTTACGATGACAAGCATACCCATAACATGATGCAGCCACCACCATGAAGAGTGGTACTTAGTGATGTGTTGTGTTGGATTTGCCCCATTCAGGACATAAAGTACATTTCTTTTATACATGTTTTGATATTTTACTTTAGTTCCTTGTTGCAAACAGGATCCATGTGTTGGAATATTTGTATTCTATTCAGGCTTCCTTCTTTTGCACTCTGTCTATTAGGTTAGTAGTGTGGAGTAACTACAATGTTGTTGATTCCCATCCTCAGTTTTCTCCTGTTTTAAGGTCTCCATTGACCTCATGGTGAAATCCTCTCTCTCTCTCTTCCTCCGTCTCTCTCTCTCTTCCTCGTCTCTCTCTCTCTCTCTCTTCCTCCGTCTCTCTCTCTCTCTCTCTCTTCCTCCGTCTCTCTCTCTCTCTCTCTCTTCCTCCGTCTCTCTCTCTCTCTCTCTTCCTCCGTCTCTCTCTCTCTCTCCGTCTCTCTCTCTCTCTCTCTCTCTCTTCCTCCGTCTCTCTCTTCCTCCGTCTCTCTCTCTCTCTCTCTTCCTCCGTCTCTCTCTCTCTCTCTCTCTCTCTCTCTCTCTCTCTCTCTCCAGGTGTGAACAGTAAACACATGGACTTGAAGCTGAAGATGATGGAGGTTCGACCTGGAGGACCCAACTCGTCCTCCTCTCCTTCGTCCTCCTCTTCCTCTCCCTCCTTCTCCTCATCCACCTCGCCACTCAGCCCCACAGAGGTACGGACACACACACACACACACACACACGCACACACACGCACACACACCAGCATAGTAATGATGCTCTACACCGCTACATAGGCCTGTCATATATACTATGGGGAATCGTAGGGTGTGTGTAATGTGAGTACTGACAGTCAACATCACATCCCTTTAATTGATTTTGAATGTGCTTATATGGACTGTGTGTTTGCAGAGCCACACACACACACAACACAACCACACACACACACACAAACACAACCACACACACACACACACACACACACAACACAACCACACACACACACACACACACACACACAAACACAACCACACACACACACACACAAACACAACCACACACACACACACACACACAACACAACCACACACACACACACACAACCACACACACACACACACACACACACACACACACACACACACACACACACACACACACAAACACAACCACACACTCAACACAACAGGCTTCTCTCTATTTCCCTTATTTCTTCACTCCTGTTAATGATTAAATGGTACAACTCAACATAAAGCACGTTAATAACCAGACACGTTAGACTGTTGTCCAATGAGACCTTCAGCCTTCCTTCATCCCTCCATCTTTACAAAAGGAGGATAAACTGCTCCTCCGCCCCCTCCCTGGAGGATCAGCCTTCCCAGAAGGCCTCGGGGCGGGAGGAATGGGCTGCTGGAGCATCTCACACACACAGCCCCTCTCTCTCTCTCTCTCTCTCTCTCTCTCTCTCTCTCTCTCTCTCCATCTCTCCTCATCTCTCTCTCTCATTCTCTCCTCATCTCTCTCTCTTTCTCTCCTCATCTTTCTCTCCTCATCTCTCTCTCTCTTTCTCTCCTCATCTCTCTCTCTTTCTCTCCTCATCTCTTTCTCTCCTCATCTCTCTCTCTTTCTCTCCTCATCTCTCTCTCTCTTTCTCTCCTCATCTCTCTCTCTCTTTCTCTCCTTCTCTCTCGCTCTCATCTCTCTCCCTATTTCTCTCCTCATCTCTCTCTCTCTTCTCTCCTCATCTCTCTCTCTCTCTTTCTCTCCTCATCTCTTTCTCTCTCTCCTCATCTCTCTCTCTCTCTCTCCCCATCTCTCCTCATCTCTCTCTCTCTTTCTCTCCTCATCTCGCTCTCTCTTTCTCTCCTCATCTCTCTCTCTCTTTCTCTCCTCATCTCTCTCTCTCTTTCTCTCCTTATCTCTCTCGCTCTCATCTCTCTCCCTATTTCTCTCCTCATCTCTCTCTCTCTTCTCTCCTCATCTCTCTCTCTCTCTTTCTCTCCTCATCTCTCTCTCTCTCTCTCTCTCTCTCCTCATCTCTCTCTCTCTCCTCATCTCTCTCTCTCTCTCTCCCCATCTCTCCTCATCTCTCTCTCTCTTTCTCTCCTCATCTCGCTCTCTCTTTCTCTCCTCATCTCTCTCTCTCTTTCTCTCCTCATCTCTCTCTCTCTTTCTCTCCTCATCTCTCTCTCTCTCATTAGTGATTGTGTTATGCTCAGCCTCGGTGGTGGACGATAACGCCCCGCCATGCTCAGTAGCCCGTAACATTAGTCACACACCATCTCACCCCCCCCCCACACACACACACACACCATCTCACCACACAAACACACACACACACACACACCATCTCACCACACAAACACACACACACCATCTCACACCATCACACACATTGACCAAAATGCCTAAACCACCTCAGCCACAGCTCTCCGCAACGATGATGACTGATAACACATAAAGAGAGAGGGGGGTGGTATCTGCTTGTCCCAGGACGTAGAGGGGGCCAGGAGGGCAGGTGTTTGGGGAGGGTCCTTGGGGAGTTTTAATACTGGGGGACCCTGGTGTTTATTTAACCAGGGAGGTTTGTTGTCTTTAGACATTAACATGAGGAGTATTAGGGTGTGTGTGTGTGTGTGTGTGTGTGTGTGTGTGTGTGTGTGTGTGTGTGTGTGTGTGTGTGTGTGTGTGTGTGTGTGTGTGTGTGTGTGTGTGTGTGTGTGTGTGTGTGTGTGTGTGTGTGTGTGTGTGTGTGTGTGTGTGTGTGTGTACACACAGGGGGGCTTTAAAGAGGCAACTACTCAGCTTCTGACCTCTGTGTACTCAACC
>NC_048587.1:62866973-62869473 GCF_013265735.2 Oncorhynchus mykiss | reverse complement strand
GGCCCATAACTGGCAATAACTGGCCTATAACTGGCAGATAACTGGCCCATAACTGGCAGATAACTGGCAGATAACTGGCCTATAACTGACCTATAACTGGCAGATAACTAGCCTATAACTGGCAGATAACTGGCCTATAACTGGCAGATAACTGGCCTATAACTGGCAGATAACTGACCAATAACTGGCAGATAACTGGCTTATACTAGCCTATAACTGGAAGATAACTGGCCTATAACTGGCCCATAACTGGCAGATAACTGACCTATAACTGGCAGATAATTGACCTATAACTGGCAGATAACTGGCCGATAACTGGCAGATAACTGGCCCATAACTGGCAGATAACTGGCCTATAACTGGCAGATAACTGGCCTATAACTGACAGATAACTGGCCCATAACTGGCAGATAACTGGCCCATAACTGGCAGATAACTTGCCTATAACTGACAGATAACTGGCCTATAACTGGCCCATAACTGGCAGATAACTGGCCCATAACTGGCAGATAACTGGCAGATGACTGGCCCATAACTGGCCCATAACTGGCAGATAACTGGCCCATAACTGGCCCATAACTGGCAGATAACTGGCCCATAACTGGCAGATAACTGGCCCATAACTGACCCATAACTGGCAGATAACTGGCCCATAACTGGCAGATAACTGGCCCATAACTGCCCATAACTGGCATATAACTGGCCCATAACTGGCAGATAACTGCCCATAACTGGCAGATAACTGGCCCATAACTGGCCCATAACTGACAGATAACTGGCCCATAACTGGCAGATAACTGGCCCATAACTGGCAGATAACTGGCCCATAACTGGCAGATAACTGGCCCATAACTGGCAGATAACTGACCCATAACTGGCAGATAACTGGCCCATAACTGGCAGATAACTGGCCCATAACTGGCCCATAACTGGCAGATAAAGGACAAGAGAAACAACAAGAGGAAGAAAGAAATAAAAAATTCCCGCTTTTCTTTTCCCAACTCTCGTCTCCCCTCCTCCATCCTCCCCATCCTCCCCTCCTCCATCCTCCCCTCCTCCATCCTCCCCTCCTCTCCCCATCCTCCCCTCCTCCATCCTCCCCTCCTCCATCCTCCCCTCCTCTCCCCATCCTCCCCTCCTCCATCCTCCCCTCCCCTCCCCTCCCCTCCTCCATCCTCCTCTCCTCCATCCTCCCCTCCTCCATCCTCCCCTCCTCCATCCTCCCCTCCTCTTCTCCATCCTCCCCTCCTCCATCCTCCCCTCCTCTCCTCCATCCCTCTCTCCCCTCCTCCATCCTCCCCTCCTCTCCTCCATCCCTCTCTCCCCTCCTCCATCCTCCCCTCCTCTCCTCCATCCCTCTCTCCTCTCCCCATCCTCCCCTCCTCTCCTCCATCCTCCCCTCCCCTCCTCCATCCTCCCCTCCTCCATCCTCCCCTCCTCTCCTCCATCCCTCTCTCCCCTCCTCCATCCTCCCCTCCTCTCCTCCATCCCTCTCTCCCCTCCTCCATCCTCCCCTCCTCTCCTCCATCCCTCTCTCCTCTCCCCATCCTCCCCTCCTCCATCCTCCCCTCCTCCATCCTCCCCCCCTCTCTCCTCTCTCCATCCTCCCCTCCTCCATCCTCCCCTCCTCCATCCTCCCCTCCTCTCCTCCATCCCTCTCTCCTCACCCCATCCTCCCCTCCTCTCCTCCATCCCTCTCTCCTCTCCCCATCCTCCCCTCCTCTCCTCCATCCCTCTCTCCTCTCCTTTAGATATGTCAATCAGAGACCACTTCTTCATTCCCCTCCACAAAGAGATATCCTGTATTGATCTAAGGAAGAGAGGAGGAGGGTGGGGGGATTTTAATTATTACAGTAGCAAGATACCGCTGCTCAGAGAGAGAGAGAGAGAATGACTACTTACTTGTGTCACAGGAGACTCAGAATCCTCTGCCTCGCTCTCCTCCCCCCTCTCCCCTACCTCCCTGACCCCCCTACCTCCCTGACCCCCCCCTTCCTCCCTGACTCCCCCCTCTCCCCTGACTCCCCCTACCTCCCTGACTCCCCCCTCTCCCCTACCTCCCTGACCCCCCCTATCTCCCTGACTCCCCCCTCTCCCCTATCTCCCTGTCTCCCCTGTCTCCCCCCTCTCCCCTACCTCCCTGACCCCCCCTACCTCCCTGACTCCCCTGCCGGTCCCTGAGGTTAATGGGTGTTCAACCTTTCCATTATCCCCATCAGTCCTGAATTAGCTGCTGAATGATGTGTGTATTAATATAATAT
This sequence comes from Oncorhynchus mykiss, assembly GCF_013265735.2. NCBI lineage: Eukaryota > Metazoa > Chordata > Actinopteri > Salmoniformes > Salmonidae > Oncorhynchus > Oncorhynchus mykiss. The sequence goes on along the minus strand of NC_048587.1, from coordinate 62,867,212 downwards.
ATATGGTAATGTCTCAGGTCTAATTAAGGCTGGGTCCAGGCCGCCATGCAAGGGAATGGTCTGATCATGTGTAAAATTGATTTGAGGAGGAGAAATGTGATAGAGAGAGAGAGAGCATGAGGGAGAGGGAGAGAGGGAGAAGGGGCCTGGAAATCAGCACCTCACAGTGTTGCTCACCAGATTCACACTCTCTTGAAGACCACACACCCACTCATAGGAGGGAGTGCCAGAAAAGTGCT
>NC_048587.1:62801973-62864473 GCF_013265735.2 Oncorhynchus mykiss | reverse complement strand
TCAACTCATCCTCTAAGGAAGGAGAGTAGACCATCCTAGTCATAGTATCACCTCATCCTCTAAGGAAGGAGAGTAGACCATCCTAGTCATAGTATCAACTCATCCTCTAAGGAAGGAGAGTAGACCATCCTAGTCATAGTATCAACTCATCCTCTAAGGAAGGAGAGTACACCATCCTAGTCATAGTATCAACTCATCCTCTAAGGAAGGAGAGTAGACCATCCTAGTCATAGTATCACCTCATCCTCTAAGGAAGGAGAGTAGACCATCCTAGTCATAGTATCACCTCATCCTCTAAGGAAGGAGAGTAGACCATCCTAGTCATAGTATCACCTCATCCTCTAAGGAAGGAGAGTAGACCATCCTAGTCATAGTATCACCTCATCCTCTAAGGAAGGAGAGTAGACCATCCTAGTCATAGTATCAACTCATCCTCTAAGGAAGGAGAGTAGACCATCCTAGTCATAGTATCACCTCATCCTCTAAGGAAGGAGAGTAGACCATCCTAGTCATAGTATCAACTCATCCTCTAAGGAAGGAGAGTAGACCATCCTAGTCATAGTATCACCTCATCCTCTAAGGAAGGAGAGTAGACCATCCTAGTCATAGTATCACCTCATCCTCTAAGGAAGGAGAGTAGACCATCCTAGTCATAGTATCACCTCATCCTCTAAGGAAGGAGAGTAGACCATCCTAGTCATAGTATCAACTAATCCTCTAAGGGAGGAGAGTAGACCATCCTAGTCATAGTATCAACTAATCCTCTAAGGAAGGAGAGTAGACCATCCTAGTCATAGTATCACCTCATCCTCTAAGGAAGGAGAGTAGACCATCCTAGTCATAGTATCACCTCATCCTCTAAGGAAGGAGAGTAGACCATCCTAGTCATAGTATCACCTCATCCTCTAAGGAAGGAGAGTAGACCATCCTAGTCATAGTATCAACTCATCCTAGTTGTTGCTGTTACATGTTGATTACTTCTACGACCCATTATCATTCACCTGATAATAAGACGAGATGTGGTGATTATTTTGTTAACATGTGATTGGCTGCTGGTTAACCTGGGTGGGGTTATCATTCACCTGATAATAAGACAAGATGTGGTGATTATTTTGTTAACAGAGAGTAGACCATCCTAGTCATAGTATCAACTCATCCTCTAAGGAAGGAGAGTAGACCATCCTAGTCATAGTATCACCTCATCCTCTAAGGAAGGAGAGTAGACCATCCTAGTCATAGTATCAACTCATCCTCTAAGGAAGGAGAGTAGACCATCCTAGTCATAGTATCACCTCATCCTCTAAGGAAGGAGAGTAGACCATCCTAGTCATAGTATCAACTCATCCTAGTTGTTGCTGTTACATGTTGATTACTTCTACGACCCATTATCATTCACCTGATAATAAGACGAGATGTGGTGATTATTTTGTTAACATGTGATTGGCTGCTGGTTAACCTGGGTGGGGTTATCATTCACCTGATAATAAGACAAGATGTGGTGATTATTTTGTTAACATGTGATTGGCATGGTTAACCTGGGTGGGGTTATCATTCACCTGATAATAAGACGAGATGTGGTGATTATTTTGTTAACATATAATTGGCTGCTGGTTAACCTGGATGTTAACCAGCATATCATTGGTCCCTTGGCAAGAAAACCCCTCATCTAAAACACCTGGTTCTAAAATCTACAGGAGGGTTGGAGTTAAAACCTACAGGGGGGTCTTTCTCCAGGAACAGGGTTGGAGTTAAAACCTACAGGAGGGTTGGAGTTAAAACCTACAGGAGGGTTGGAGTTAAAACCTACAGGGGGGTATCTCTCCAGGAACAGGGTTGGAGTTAAAATCTACAGGGAGGTCTCTCTCCAGGAACAGGGTTGGAGTTAAAATCTACAGGGGGGTCTCTCTCCAGGAACAGTGTTGGTGAGCCCTGCACTAGACATGTGGGCTGACATAAGGGCGATGGGGACGAGTGTGAATGACTCAGAGGTAAACGTGGGGGTGACCCCTGACCCCAGCCATACAGGTTGAGTAAATTAGGACAAGAGGGAGCATAATAGTGTATCACAAGAGAAAAAGGTTTGGGTAGAGGAGCGTGTGTCGGGAGGGAACTAGTCAGTGTTTCTGACTACAGTGTTTCCAAGTGTGTCGACTAGAACTAAAACGCTAAAATAAAAGTCGCTTTCTTCTCTGGTAAAGCTTTGCTGTCTATCTCTAGCCACCGCTCTCTGAAGACGGAGGGAGACCAAAACAACAACAAGAAGAAGGGAACAATAGCAACAACAAGGCGGCCATTATCGTGGGGCCTTTTCAGTCTTCTAATGAAAGACTTCTAATGAAAGACTGTTTAAAAGAAAACCTCCACTCTCCCTTTCTTCTCTCTCCCCTGTTTAATAAATGACAATGTTTTGATGCTGTATGTGATTCCCGTTTCATGAGGAATTCTAACCCCTCTTTGTCTCTCTGTCCTCTGTCTTTCCTTCTCTTTGTCTCTCTGTCCTCTGTCTTTCCTTCTGTTTGTCTCTCTGTCCTCTGTCTTTCCTTCTGTTTGTCTCTCTGTCCTCTGTCTTTCATTCTGTTTGTCTCTCTGTCCTCTGTTTTTCCTTCTGTTTGTCTCTCTGTCCTCTGTCTTTCCTTCTCTTTGTCTCTCTGTCCTCTGTCTTTCCTTCTGTTTGTCTCTCTGTCCTCTGTCTTTCCTTCTGTTTGTCTCTCTGTCCTCCCTCTTCTTCTCTCTCTTCTCCTCCGTCTCCCCCTCTTCTCTGTCTTCTCCTCCGTCTCCCCCTCTTCTCTCTCTCTCTTCTCCTCCATCTCCCCCTCTTCTCTCTCTCTTCTCCCCCGTCTCCCCCTCTTCTCTCTCTTCTCCTCCGTCTCCCCCTCTTCTCTCTCTTCTCCTCCGTCTCCCCCTCTTTTCTCTCTCTCTTCTCCTCCGTCTCCCCCTCTTCTCTCTCTCTCTCCTCCTCCATCTCCCCCTCTTCTCTCTCTCTCTTCTCCTCCGTCTCCCCCTCTTCTCTCTCTCTTCTCCTCCGTCTCCCCCTCTTCTCTCTCTCTTCTCCTCCGTCTCCCCCTCTTCTCTCTCTTCTCCTCCGTCTCCCCCTCTTCTCTGTCTTCTCCTCCGTCTCCCCCTCTTCTCTGTCTTCTCCTCCGTCTCCCCCTCTTCTCTCTGTTTTCCTCTGTCTCCCCCTCTTCTCTCTCTTCTCCTCCGTCTCCCCCTCTTCTCTGTCTTCTCCTCCGTCTCCCCCTCTTCTCTGTCTTCTCCTCCGTCTCCCCCTCTTCTCTGTCTTCTCCTCCGTCTCCCCCTCTTCTCTCTGTTCTCCTCTGTCTCCCCCTCTTCTCTCTCTTCTCCTCTGTCTCCCCCTCTTCTCTCTCTTCTCCTCTGTCTCCCCCTCTTCTCTCTCTTCTCCTCTGTCTCCCCCTCTTCTCTCTCTTCTCCTCCGTCTCCCCCTCTTCTCTCTCTCTTCTCCTCCGTCTCCCCCTCTTCTCTGTCTTCTCCTCCGTCTCCCCCTCTTCTCTGTCTTCTCCTCCGTCTCCCCCTCTTCTCTCTGTTCTCCTCTGTCTCCCCCTCTTCTCTCTCTTCTCCTCTGTCTCCCCCTCTTCTCTCTCTTCTCCTCCGTCTCCCCCTCTTCTCTCTCTTCTCCTCCGTCTCCCCCTCTTCTCTCTCTTCTCCTCCGTCTCCCCCTCTTCTCTCTGTTCTCCTCTGTCTCCCCCTCTTCTCTCTCTTCTCCTCTGTCTCCCCCTCTTCTCTCTGTTCTCCTCTGTCTCCCCCTCTTCTCCTCCGTCTCCCCCTCTTCTCTCTGTTCTCCCTCTACCAGAAGGCGTTCAAAGACACCAGTCAGTACGTTGTCGGGGAGCTGTCTGCTCTGGAGAGCGAGCAGCGCCACATCGACGCCCGGGCGGCGCGCGTGGAGAAGAGGCTACGCTATCTCATGGACACAGGTACCAAGCCCAATTACACTGGAAAACTGTTTTGGCAAATTGAGCGTTTCACACAAACTCTCACGGAGTTGGGGAAGTGTGTGTGAGGCTGTAGTGTCCCAAATGACACCCTATTCCCTACGTAGTGTGCACTACTTTTATGGAGCCCCAATGCACTATATAAGGAATAGAGCTCCATTTGGGATGCGGTGTGGAATCTTTGAAGCAGTGAATGTTGTGTAGCTACGGAGGGAGGGAGGGAGGGTGGCGATACGAGGGGCTGGCTGGTGGATATGAAAAGGGGGGAGGAAATGGGGGAGAGTGGGAGTAGAGGGTGATAGAAGGGGGAGAAGGAGGATAGATGGCGGGAGAGCGAGGGTGGGAGAGAAGGGGAGACCTCTCTGGGCCAGGGTGATAAGAGAGTCTTCATGGGAAATGATAACCAGGCCTGATAGTGTCCCACCAGTGTGGTGGGGGGGGGAGCCCCCAGCCAGCCTGATAGTGGGGGGGGGGAGCCCAGCCAGCCTGCTCAGCTCACATTGAACAGTGTGCTCAGCCATGCATAGCCCCCCCTCCCCCAGTACATATCTGGTCTTCAATGATATGCAGCAGAAGGGGAGAGGTGGATGATTGGTGGGGGTTAAGTGAGAGGGGGGGGGCATTTAAAATAATGCAAGAGGTAACACACACACTGAGAGCGCGACACACACACACACTTAACCCAACATACACACACAGACTCACACACTCAGAAGTGTGATCTTTTGGCTTCCATACAGGCTGATTGGTGTGGTTGGAAAGCGTTGGCTGATGGGTAACCTTGTAGAGACATGAAACAGACAGGTGTCTGAGCCAAGGGGCTCGGTTCCATTGAGTCCTGTACTGAAATAACAGAATAGGACTGCGGCACAAATTGTACCCTATTCCCTACATTGTGCACTACTTTAGACCAGATCTCCCATAGGGCTCCCGTCTAAAGTAGTGCACTTTATAGGGAATAGGGTGCCATTTGGGATGCAATCTAGCATTCGGTTACTGCTACTAAACAATTTATCCTCACAACAGAGCGGGCTTCGGAAAAAGGGAAGAAAAGAGAGAGGGGAGATAGAGGGGGGGGGGGGAGATAGAAAGGGGGGAGGAGAGATAGAGAGGGGGAGGAGAGGGTGAGGAGAGAGAGTGAGGGGGAGGAGAGGGTGAGGAGAGAGAGAGAGAGGGGAGGAGAGATAGAGAGGGGGGAGGAGAGAGAGAGAGGGGGAGGAGAGAGAGAGAGGGGGAGAGGGTGAGGAGAGAGAGAGACGGGGAGGAGAGGGTGAGGAGAGAGAGAGAGAGGGGAGGAGAGATAGAAAGGGGGGAGGGAAGAGAGAGAGGGGGGAGGGGAGAGAGAGGGGGTGGAGGAGAGAGATAGGGGGAAGAGAGAGAGGGGGAGAAGAGAGAGAGAGGGGATAAGAAAGAGAGAGGGGATACGAGAGAGAGAGGGGATAAGAACGAGAGAGGGGGGATAAGAGCGAGAGAGGGGGGATAAGAGCGAGAGAGGGGGGAGAAGAGCGAGAGAGGGGGGAGAAGAGCGAGAGAGGGGAGGAGAGAGAGAGAGAGGGGGAGAAGAGAGAGAGAGGGGGAGAGGAGAGAGGGAGAGAAGAGAGAGGGGGAGAAGAGCGAGAGGGGGAGAAGAGAGAGGGAGAGAGAGGGAGAGGAGAGAGAGGGGGAGGAGAGAGAGGGAGAGAAGAGAGAGGGGGAGAAGAGAGGGAGAGAGAGGGGGAGAAGAGAGAGGGAGAAGAGAGGGGGAGAAAGCAACACCAGGGTGGAGGGATTAAGGATTTTACTGCTCCTCCTATATCGAGACATCTTTCCTCTCTCTGTTTCTCTCCATCTCTCTCTCTCCCTCCCTCCATCTCTGTTTGTTGCATATGCCTCCCTCCCTCCATCCCTGTCACCTCTTCCTCTCTCTCTATCCCTTCTCTCATCCCTCTCTCTCTCCCCCTCTATCTCTCTCTCCCCCTCCCTCTCCATCCACCCCTCCTTGTCTCCCTCCATCTCTCTCTCCCTCATCCCCCCATCTCTCTCTCCCCCTCCCCCTCCCTCTCCATCCACTCCTCCTTGTCTCCCTCCATCTCTCTCTCCCTCATCCTTCCATATCCTCTACCCCTGTAGGAGTGAATACCATTGTGTCAATCTGAAGGGTTTTTTCCCCCACTGCTGATAAAGTAGCCTTAGCTGGATACGTTGTTTACTGGAAAACACACACACACACACACACACACACACACACACACACACACACACACACACACACACACACACACTGTCACCACACCCTGTTTTCCACAAACACACACCTTGAGCCAGATTGATATTGCACAGCTCCAGCCCAGCCAGCCCCCCTGTAAATAATCAGATAGTAGACAGGTAGTGAGGCAGCAGGATGGAGGATGGACGCTGCCGACACAATAATACTGGTAGTATCAGAGAGAGAAGAATTCGCCCCCGGATACGTCCCCAGAAACACCTTGTAGCATCACTCAATGACATGGACAAAATGTAGTTTGGGTAAACACGGAGTGAGTGAGTGTTGGGGGGGAGTGTTTGTATTCGCTTCTTCTAGTTCCCTCTCTTCCTGGTCCTCGAAGGCTGCAACGGTATTCGTTCACCTGTTTCCTCTCTTTCTTTTTTTCCTCCCCTCTTCTCTCCTCCTCCCCTCCCCTCTCTTCCTCCTCTCTCCTCCCCTCCTCCCCTCTCTCTTCCTTCACTCTTCTCTCCTCCTCCCCTCCCCTCTCTTCCTCCTCTCTCCTCCCCTCCTCCCCTCTCTCTTCCTCCACTCCTCTCTCCTCCCCTCCTCCTCTCTCTCTTCCTTCACTCTTCTCTCCTCCTCTCCTCCCCTCTCTTCCTCCTCTCTCCTCCCCTCCTCCCCTCTCTCTTCCTCCACTCCTCTCTCTTCCTCCACTCCTCTCTCCTACCCTCCTCCCCTCTCTCTTGTCCCCCTCCTCTCTCCTACCCTCCTCCCCTCTCTCTTCCTCCTCTCTCCTCCCCTCCTCCCCTCTCTCTTCCTCCACTCCTCTCTCCTCCCCTCCTCCCCTCTCTCTTCCTTCACTCTTCTCTCCTCCTCTCCTCCCCTCTCTTCCTCCTCTCTCCTCCCCTCCTCCCCTCTCTCTTCCTCCACTCCTCTCTCTTCCTCCACTCCTCTCTCCTACCCTCCTCCCCTCTCTCTTGTCCCCCTCCTCTCTCCTACCCTCCTCCCCTCTCTCTTCCTCCCCTCTCTCCTCCTCCCTTCTCTCTTCCTCCTCTCTCCTACCCTCCTCTCTCCTACCCTCGTCCCCTCTCTCTTCCTCCTCTCTCCTCCCCTCTCTCTTCCTCCCCTCCTCTCTCATACCCTCCCCCTCTCTCCTCCTCTCCTTCCCTCCTCAACAGGTCAGATCAGTTTAAGTGGTGGATGGTTTTAACTCCCTACTTTAATTAGAAGTGATGCCATTAAGCAGACTTACAGTAAAGCAGGAATGGGAACACATGACTTTAGCGTTGCCTGCGTCGCGCTCCCCAGACTGAGCCAGGCGTTACACCACCTACTTCCCCAACACCACTTTCAACGTGTTGATTGAAGGGCCGTTTCTGGGAGGTATCCCACTTCCAGTTGTAAAATATAGAAGTAAAAACGGACTTTCCAAGACGTCCTACTTGTCATTGTTAAATAAATAAATGTAATAAATATCTTGACGTATTTACCTGTGACTTGGCCACTCAGGAACATTCACTGTCTTCTTGGTAAAGCAGTCTGTCGTTTAGGTTCGTATTGTGGAGTAGCTACGTTGTTGATCCATCCTCAGTTTTCTCCTGTCACAGCCATTAAACTCTGTAACTGTTTTAAAGTCACCATTGGCCTCATGGTGAAATCCCTGAGAGGTTTCCTTCCTCTCCGGCAACTGAGTTAGGAAGGACGCCTGTATCTGTGTAGTGACTGGGTGTATTGATACACCATCTGAAGTGTGATTAATAACTTCACCATGCTCAAAGGGATATTCAATGTCTGCTTTTATTTACCCATCTACCAATAGGAACCCTTCTTTGTGAGGCATTAGGAAAACCTCCCTGGTCTTTGTGGTTGAATCTGTGTTTGAAATTCACAGCTCGACTGAGGGATCTTACAGATAATTATATGTGTGGGGTACAGAGATGAGGTAGTCATTACTAAATCACGTTGAACACTATGTATTGCAGACAGAGGGAATCCATCCAACTTACTATGTGACTTGTTCAGCACATGTTTCCTCCTGAACTTTAGGCTTGACATAACAAAGGTCTGTAATACTGATTGACTCCAGACATTTCAGCTTCTCATTTTTAATGAATTAGTAAAAAATATTGAAAAACATAATTCCACTTTGACATTATTGTGTGTAGTGACCAAAACAATCTAAATTGAATCCATTTTAAATTCATGCTGTAAAACAACATTTTGAAAAAGTGGAGGGGTGTGAGTACCTTCTGAAGGCCCTGTCTGTTTAGATGGTCCTGTCCCATGGCAGGCTCTGTCTGTCTAGATGGTCCTGTCCCATGGCAGGCCCTGTCTGTCTAGCTGGTCCTGTCCCATGGTAGGCCCTGTCTAGCTGGTCCTGTCCCATGGCAGGCCCTGTCTGTCTAGATGGTCCTGTCCCATGGCAGGCCCTGTCTGTCTAGCTGGTCCTGTCCCATGGCAGGCCCTGTCTGTCTAGCTGGTCCTGTCCCATGTGGGGGGTCTGTCTGTCTGTCTAGCTGGTCCTGTCCCATGGCAGGCCCTGTCTGTCTAGATGGTCCTGTCCCATGGCAGGCCCTGTCTGTCTAGCTGGTCCTGTCCCATGTGGGGGGTCTGTCTGTCTGTCTGTCTAGCTGGTCCTGTCCCATGGCAGGCCCTGTCTGTCTAGCTGGTCCTGTCCCATGGCAGGCCCTGTCTGTCTAGCTGGTCCTGTCCCATGTGGGGCTGGTCCTGTCCCATGGCAGGCCCTGTCTGTCTAGCTGGTCCTGTCCCATGGCAGGCCCTGTCTGTCTAGCTGGTCCTGTCCCATGGCAGGCCCTGCCTGTCTAGCTGGTCCTGTCCCATGTGGGGGGTCTTTAAGAAGGGCCATAGCATGGCAGCCTCTGTCTGTCTAGCTGGTTCTGTCCCATGGCAGGCCCTGTCTGTCTAGCTGGTCCTGTCCCATGTGGGGGGTCTGTCTGTCTAGCTGGTCCTGTCCCATGTGGGGGGTCTGTCTGGCTAGCTGGTCCTGTCCCATGGCAGGCCCTGTCTGTCTAGCTGGTCCTGTCCCATGGCAGGCCCTGTCTGTCTAGCTGGTCCTGTCCCATGGCAGGCCCTGTCTGTCTAGCTGGTCCTGTCCCATGTGGGGGGTCTTTAAGAAGGGCCATAGCATGGCAGCCTCTGTCTGTCTAGCTGGTCCTGTCCCATGGCAGCCTCTGTCTGTCTAGCTGGTCCTGTCCCATGGCAGCCTCTGTCTGTCTAGCTGGTCCTGTCCCATGGCAGGCCCTGTCTGTCTAGCTGGTCCTGTCCCATGGCAGGCCCTGTCTGTCTAGCTGGTCCTGTCCCATGTGGGGGGTCTTTAAGAAGGACCATAGCATGGCATGTAGACTCATCTTGACATCAGACTACTTTAGAGGTCTGAAAACATCTGAATAACTTGGTTCTGGAGCGTACTGTTCTGTTAACGTGTGTGTGTGTTTGGGCTTGTGGTTGGATCAGAAGAGACCGTTCACTCATTCCTGATCTGTTTTCTTCAACACGTTTTCTTCCCCCCATCTTTTCCTCCTCTCCTTTTCTCTCTCCCCCTCTTCCCCTTCTCGCTGCCTCTCTTATTTTCTCTCTCCTTCTCCTTTCCATTTCTCTCTCCCTTCTCTCTTTCTCTCTCCTTCTCCTTTCCATTTCTCTCTCTCTTTCTCTCTCCTTCTCCTTTCCATTTCTCTCTCCCTTCTCTCTTTCTCTCTCCTCCTTTCCATTTCTCTCTCTCCTTCTCCTTTCCATTTCTCTCTCCCTTCTCTCTTTCTCTCTCCTTCTCCTTTCCATTTCTCTCTCTCCTTCTCATTTCTCTCTCCCTTCTCTCTTTCTCTTTCTCTCTCCCTTCTCTCTTTCTCTCTCCTTCTCCTTTCCATTTCTCTCTCCCTTCTCTCTTTCTCTCTCCTTCTCCTATCCATTTCTCTCTCTCCCTTCTCTCTTTCTCTCTCTCCCACCTCTTTATTTCCTCTCTCTCCTCCCCCTCCCTCCTCCCTCCTCCCCCTCCCTCCTCCCCCTCCCTCTCCCTCCTCCCCCTCCCTCCTCCCCCTCCCTCTCTCTCCTCCCCCTCCCTCTCTTCCTCTCCCCGTATTCCCCAGTTTCTTCCCCCAGCAATGCTTTCTGAGTTCTGCACCGGTTCTCTCTTTTTCTATTACGCGGTACGAGACGGTGGTTCTCCCCAGATGAATACAAAGTAATTGGGGTGGTTAATTTATTTACTGGGAGGCAGTTCACAGCACATTGAATAATAGAGATAATTGAACAAGAATTGTCAAGTGTCTTCTGATATCAGGCACATTACAGAAGAGAGAGTGGCATAAAACTGTCTTTCTATGCTTCCATTGTTTATGGTAATGAAGTACAGCCATTAATTCCTCGGTGGCCTTCCAAGCTTATGGCAGGCCCCATTGTTGTGTGTGTATTAATATGTAATCAGTAAATAGTTTAATTTTCTAATCTGCGTTGGGAGAATTCACTTTCTAACAGCTCTTAATTACTGCAGGGTTCTAACGAGCCCCATCGCCGTGCCGACGCAGAGCACGGAAGCCAGGCAGCCAATCAGAGTGCGGCGGTGGGTCGGGGGGGGGGGGGGGATTTGAATTCCTGGGGCGCCGCTCTCTGCCTAATGAACTTGTTATTCCGGGACTGGGGGGAGTAGAGTGTCCTTCACAGCATAGCAGTTCACAACGTTGGGAGAACGCTCTCCTAATGTTAGGGTGATAATAATAGTTATTGATGATATTTATAACGAAAGTCATATTTTATCACGATGATACATTACCTTTATTCCTGGGCTGACGGGAGTGGTGTGTTTCCTTCACAGCATAGCAGTTGACCACGTTGGGAGAGCGTTTACCGAATGTTAGAATAATAAATATTAATACATGTTTGGACACACCTACTTATTCAAGGGTTTTTCTGTATTTTTACTATTTTCTACATAACTGTGAAGACATCAGCACTATGAAATAACACATATGGAATCATGTAGCAACCAAAATACTGTTAAAAAAATCAAAATATGTTTTATATTTGAGATTCTTCAAATAGCCATCCTTTGCCTTGATGACAGCTTTGTACACTCTTGGCATTTTCTCAACCAGCTCCATGAGGTAGTCACCTGGAATGCATTTCAATTAACAGGTGTATCTTGTTAAAAGTTCATTTGTGGAATTTCTTTCCTTCATAATGCGTTTGAGACAATCAGTTGTTGTGACAAGTTAGGGGTCGTATACAGAAGATAGCCCTATTTGGTAAAATACCAAGTCCATATTATAGCAAGAACAGCTCAAATAAGCAAAGACCAACGACAGCCCATCATTAATTTAAGATATGAAGGTCAGTCAATCCGGAAGATTTCAAGAACTTTGAAAGTTTCTTCAAGTGCAGTCGCAAAAACAATCAAGCGCTATGATGAACCTGGTTCCCCTGAGGACCACCTCAGGAATGGAAGACCCAGAGTCACCTCTAAGGAACTTATCCTCCGCAGCAGAGTTACCAGCCTCAGAAATTGCAGCGCAAATAAATGCTTCAGAGTTTAAGTAACAGACACATCTCAACATCAACTGTTCAGAGGAGACTGTGTGAGTCAGGCCTTGCTGCAAAGAGACCACTACTAAAGGACACCAATATGAAGAAGAGACTTGCTTGGGCCAAGAAACATGAGCAATGGACATTAGACTGGTGGAAATTTGTCCTTTGGTTTGATGAGTCCAAATTTGAGATTTTTTTTTTTTGTGAGACGCAGATTATGTTAACGAATGATCTCTGCATGTGTGGTTCCCACCATGAAGCATGGAAGAGGAGGTGTGATGGTGCTTTGTTGGTGACACTGTCAGTGATTTGTTTAGAATTCAAGTTACACTTAACCAGCATGGCTACCACAGCATACTGCAGCGATACACCCTCCCATCTGGTTTGGGCCTAGTGGGACTATCATTTGATTTTCAACATGACAATGACCCAGAACACACCTCCCAGGCTGTGTAAGGGCTATTTGATTAAGAAGGAGAGTGATGGAGGACTGCATCAGATGACCTGGCCTCCACAATCATCCAACTTCAATCCAATTGAGATGGTTTGGGATGAGTTGGACCGCAGATTGAAGATAAAGCAGCCAACAAGTGCTCAGCATATGTGGGAACTCCTTCCAGGCTGTTGGAACAGCATTCCTCATGAAGCTGGTTGAGAGAATGCCAAGAGTGTGCAAAGCTGCCATCAAGGCAACTTTGAGGAATCTAAAATATATTTTGATTTAACACTTTTTTGGTTACTACATGATTCCATATGTGTTATTGCATAGTTGTGATGTCTTCACTATTAATATACAATGTAGAAATAGTAAAATAAAGAAAAACCATTGAATGAGTAGATGTGTTCCAACTTTTGACTGGTACTGTATATATATATATATATATATATTTTAAGTTTGTTATTTTAGTTATTATTATAACTACAATATGATACCCCAGGGCTGGTGTGTGTCCTTCACAGCATAGCGGTTCAAAATAATAATTCATATTATCATTGATAATATTTATAATTAAAATAAATTAATGTCTCTGTTTTAATCAGGTGAATCTTCGAGTTTCAATAGTAAAATTATATGTGTGTCTGATTCTATACCTTCATTGTCCACTGTCTCTATTTCTACCATCATCATCATCATCTTAATCTTTATTATAACTATCATTGATATTATTGTTCTCATTACTTCTATGCCTCTTCCTGTCAGACGGAGGTGTCGCTGCCTCTTCCTGTCAGACGGAGGTGTCGCTGCCTCTTCCTGTCAGACGGAGGTGTCGCTGCCTCTTCCTGTCAGACGGAGGTGTCGCTGCCTCTTCCTGTTAGACGGAGGTGTCGCTGCCTCTTCCTGTCAGACGGAGGTGTCGCTGCCTCTTCCTGTCAGACGGAGGTGTCGCTGCCTCTTCCTGTCAGATGGAGGTGTTGCACTAAGAAAGAAAACATTTAAATCAAATACAGAACTTGACTGATTCCTTTTTCATCCGTGTGGCGCTAAGGGGCCTCAGATATCAAATATATATCTAACACTTAATGTCTTTATTTGGAATAGTATTTATTTGGTACTCGAGCTGAATGGTTTTGTATTGTTATCATTCTAAATAGCCCTGTCAACATCATCAGTATTATCCGTCCTGTGTTGTGTGATATTCGTCCCAAAGAAAAATATCACATTTATAGAAATTTCAGCTATTCAAAATACAGAATAGGATTTAAATGTTTTCTATTCAGCGTTTTGGAATCCTCTGGCCTTCTTCTGAATGCCCCCGACCCCACCTGCCCCCTGTACCTATCTACACACACACACACCCCCACTCGCCCACATGACTATTTATACCTACATCCTATTCCAAATGACTATATAACCTGTAACAATGGACACAATTATCTAAAGAATGACGATCAGCACGGCGCCGAGCCGCCCTCACCTGCTGCGCTCTAGATAAGCGATAAACAAGAAGTGTGTGTGTGTGTGTGTGTGTGTGTGTGTGTGACTGCGTGTGTGTGTGTGTGTGTGTGAGACTGCGTGTGTGTGTGTGAGACTGCGTGTGTGTGTGACTGTGTGTGTGTGACTGCGTGTGTGTGTGAGACTGCGTGTGTGTGTGTGAGACTGTGTGTGTGTGTGTGTGTGTCAGACTGCGTGTGTGTTTGAATCAGTTTTTAGCCTGGCGCATAATGAACAGATGTTTAAAAAGTGCACTCGAGGATGATGAGATTATTGCCACTGGGTTTTATTGCTGCCTAATCCCTTTCTGTGAGCAGAGGCATCACACGAGAGGAAGAGGGGATATGGCCATACAGCCAGAGATGGGTGTGGGTGTGTGGGGATACAGCCATATGGCTTAATGCACCTTGCAGACCTACAGACAGACAGACCTACGCACAGACGTACGGGACAGGCTGACAGGACAGGCCACCAATATGTTTTGTATCTTCAGTATAAATGAAGTGTTCTTTGTTATTATTATTTTGTGTAGTCAACATCCTCTAGTGTAGTCAACATCCTCTAGTGTAGTCAACATCCTCTAGTGTAGTCAACATCCTCTAGTGTAGTCAACATCCTCTAGTGTAGTAGTGTAGTCAGCACCCTCTAGTGTAGTGTAGCCAGCAGCCTCTAGTGTAGTCAGCAGCCTCTTGTGTAGTAGTGTAGTCAACGTCCTCTTGTGTAGTGTAGTCAGCAGCCTCTAGTATAGTGTAGTCAACAGCCTCTTGTGTAGTGTAGTCAGCAGCCTCTAGTGTCGTCATCAGCCTCTAGTATAGTCAACATCCTCTAGTGTAGTCAGCAGCCTCTAGTGTAGTAGTGTAGTCAACATCCTCTAGTGTAGTAGTGTAGTCAACAGCCTCTAGTGTAGTCAGCAGCCTCTCGTGTAGTCAGCAGCCTCTAGTGTAGTGTAGTCAGCAGCCTCTAGTGTAGTGTAGTCAGCAGCCTCTAGTGTAGTGTAGTCAGCAGCCTCTAGTGTAGTCAGCAGCCTCTAGTGTAGTCATCAGCCTCTAGTGTAGTCAGCAGCCTCTAGTGTCGTCATCAGCCTCTAGTGTCGTCAGCAGCCTCTAGTGTTGTCAACAGCCTCTTGTGTAGTGTCGTCAGCAGCCTCTAGTGTAGTGTAGTCAGCAGCCTCTAGTGTAGTCAGCAGTCTCTAGTATAGTGTAGTCAACAGCCTCTTGTGTAGTGTAGTCAACAGCCTCTAGTATAGTGTAGTCAACAGCCTCTTGTGTAGTGTAGTCAACAGCCTCTAGTGTAGTGTAGTCAACAGCCTCTAGTATAGTGTAGTCAACAGCCTCTTGTGTAGTGTAGTCAACAGCCTCTCGTGTAGTCAGCGACCTCTGGTGTAGTCAGCAGCCTCTATTATCGTCAACAGCCTTTAGTGTAGTAGTGTAGTCAACAGTCTCTAGGCTAATGGCGCAGTCGGCAGCCTCTAGGGTAGTGGTGCAGTCGGCAGCCTCTAGGGTAGTAGTGTAGTCAGCAGACTCTAGTGTAGTCAGCAGCCTCTAGTATAGTAGTGTAGTCAACAGCCTCTAGTGGAGTAGTGTAGTCAGCAGCCTCTAGTATAGTAGTGTAGTCAGCAGCCTCTAGTGTAGTAGTGTAGTCAGCAGCCTCTAGTGTAGTAGTGTAGTCAGCAGCCTCTAGTGTGGTAGTGTAGTCAGCAGCCTCTAGTATAGTAGTGTAGTCAGCAGCCTCTAGTGTAGTAGTGTAGTCAGCAGCCTCTAGTATAGTAGTGTAGTCAGCAGTCTCTAGTGTAGTAGTGTAGTCAACAGCCTCTAGTGTAGTAGTGTAGTCAGCAGCCTCTAGTGTAGTAGTGTAGTCAGCAGCCTCTAGTATAGTAGTGTAGTCAACAGCCTCTAGTGTAATAGTTTTATCAGCAGCCTCTAGTGTAGTAGTGTAGTCAGCAGCCTCTAGTATAGTAGTGTAGTCAACAGCCTCTAGTGTAGTAGTGTAGTCAGCAGCCTCTAGTGTAGTAGTGTAGTCAGCAGCTTCTAGTATAGTAGTGTAGTCAACAGCCTCTAGTGTAATAGTTTTATCAGCAGCCTCTAGTGTAGTAGTGTAGTCAGCAGCCTCTAGTGTAGTAGTGTAGTCAACAGCCTCTAGTGTAGTCAACAGCCTCTAGTTACCCTGATTTTGAAGCGACATGAGTGGTGTGAGAGGGATGCGTTACTCTCTGAGTTACACACCAACACACACACACAGACAGACTCTCTCTCTCTCTCTCTTCACACACACAGCCAGTGTCTGCGGCTTCGGGTATATTATCAGACCTCCAGTTCTTTCAGGAACGTATGGCTGCTAAAGAAGCTTAGCATTAATGAATGTAACTATGTCCAGATGACACCGTGCTGGAGCCTTGTAAGCTGCAGGCAAGACTCGTCTTCACCCCGTATGCCAGGGTTTAAAGACACAAGAATGGCATTTCACCAACTTTAATGGGATACCCAGTATAATCTGGCAGCACCAAGAGAAGAAAAAGTGTTCCCACTATAATACTCTGGGAGGGAGGGAGGGAGGGAGGGAGGGAGGGAGGGGAGGGGTTGTTGTGTCTACTGTAATCAGCATTCCCTCGTTTTGTTGTTGTTGTTGTGTTGTCATAGCCTTTTCTCTCTCTCTCTCTCTCTCTCTCTCTCTCTCTCGTTGTTTTTTTTGTGTACATGAATGTTGGTTAGGTAAGTCGTTGACCGAGTCGTTGTCTTGTAACAGCTATGACTGAGTCGTTGTCTTGGTAACGACTATGACTGAGTCGTTGTCTTGTAACAGCTATGACTGAGTCGTTGTCTTGTAACAGCTATGACTGAGTCGTTGTCTTGGTAACGACTATGACTGAGTCGTTGTCTTGTAACAGCTATGACTGAGTCGTTGTCTTGGTAACGACTATGGCCGAGTCGTTGCCTTGTTAAAGGCTATGGCCGAGTCGTTGTCTTGTTAACGGCTATGGACGAGTCGTTGTCTTGTTAACGGCTATGGACGAGTCATTGTCTTGTTAACGGCTATGGACGAGTCGTTGTCTTGGTAACGGCTATGGACGAGTCGTTGTCTTGGTAACGGCTATGGACGAGTCGTTGCGTTGTAACGGCTATGGACGAGTCGTTGTCTGGTTAACGGCTATGGACGAGTCGTTGTCTTGTTAACGGCTATGGACGAGTCGTTGTCTTGGTAACGGCTATGGACAAGTCGTTGTGTTGTAATGGCTATGGACGAGTCGTTGTCTTGTTAACGGCTATGGCCGAGTCGTTGTCTTGGTAACGGCTATGGACGAGTCGTTGTGTTGTTAACGGCTATGGACGAGTCGTTGTCTTGTTAACGGCTATGGACGAGTCGTTGTCTTGTTAACGGCTATGGACGAGTCGTTGTCTTGTTAACGGCTATGGCCGAGTCGTTGTCTTGGTAACGGCTATGGACGAGTCGTTGTGTTGTAACGGCTATGGACGAGTCGTTGTCTTGTTAACGGCTATGGCCGAGTCGTTGTCTTGGTAACGGCTATGGACGAGTCGTTGTGTTGTAACGGCTATGGTCGAGTCGTTGTCTTGGTAACGGCTATGGACGAGTCGTTGTGTTGTAACGGCTATGGACGAGTCGTTGTCTTGGTAACGGCTATGGCCGAGTCGTTGTCTTGGTAACGGCTATGGACGAGTCGTTGTCTTGGTAACGGCTATGGACGAGTCGATGTGTTGCAACGGCTATGGACGAGTCGTCGTCTTGTTAACGGCTATGGCCGAGTCGTTGTCTTGGTAACGGCTATGGCTGAGTCGTTGTCTTGGTAACGGCTATGGACGAATCGTTGTCTTGGTAACGGCTATGGACGAGTCGTTGTCTTGGTAACGGCTATGGACGAGTCGTTGTGTTGTAACGGCTATGGACGAGTCGTTGTCTTGGTAACGGCTATGGACGAGTCGTTGTCTTGGTAACGGCTATGGACGAGTCGTTGTCTTGGTAACGGCTATGGACGAGTCGTTGTCTTGGTAACGGCTATGGACGAGTCGTTGTCTTGGTAACGGCTATGGACGAGTCGTTGTGTTGTAACGGCTATGGACGAGTCGTTGTCTTGGTAACGGCTATGGACGAGTCGTTGTCTTGTTAACGGCTATGGACGAGTCGTTGTCTTGTTAACGGCTATGGACGAGTCGTTGTCTTGTTAACGGCTATGGACGAGTCGTTGTCTTGTTAACGTCTATGGCCGAGTCGTTGTCTTGGTAACGGCTATGGACGAGTCGTTGTCTTGTTAACGGCTATGGACGAGTCGTTGTCTTGTTAACGGCTATGGCCGAGTCGTTGTCTTGGTAACGGCTATGGACGAGTCGTTGTGTTGTAACGGCTATGGACGAGTCGTTGTCTTGTTAACGGCTATGGCCGAGTCGTTGTCTTGGTAACGGCTATGGACGAGTCGTTGTCTTGTTAACGGCTATGGCCGAGTCGTTGTCTTGGTAACGGCTATGGACGAGTCGTTGTCTTGGTAACGGCTATGGATGAGTCGTTGTCTTGTTAACGGCTATGGCCGAGTCGTTGTCTTGGTAACGGCTATGGACGAGTCGTTGTGTTGTAACGGCTATGGACGAGTCGTTGTCTTGTTAACGGCTATGGCCGAGTCGTTGTCTTGGTAACGGCTATGGACGAGTCGTTGTCTTGGTAACGGCTATGGACGAGTCGTTGTCTTGTTAACGGCTATGGACGAGTCGTTGTCTTGTTAACGGCTATGGCCGAGTCGTTGTCTTGGTAACAGCTATGGCCGAGTCGTTGTCTTGGTAACGGCTATGGCCGAGTCGTTGTCTTGGTAACGGCTATGGCCGAGTCGTTGTCTTGGTAACGGCTATGGCCGAGTCGTTGTCTTGGTAACGGCTATGGCCGAGTCGTTGTCTTGTTAACGGCTATGGCCGAGTCGTTGTCTTGGTAACGGCTATGGACGAGTCGTTGTCTTGGTAACGGCTATGGACGAGTCGTTGTCTTTGTAACGGCTATGGACGAGTCGTTGTCTTGTTAACGGCTATGGACGAGTCGTTGTCTTGGTAACGGCTATGGCCGAGTCGTTGTCTTGTTAACGGCTATGGCCGAGTCGTTGTCTTGGTAACGGCTATGACCGAGTCGTTGTCTTGTTAACGGCTATGGCCGAGTCGTTGTCTTGGTAACGGCTATGGCCGAGTCGTTGTCTTGTCAACGGCTATGGACGAGTCGTTGTCTTGTCTGTCTGCTTCTCTGATATGTCTGTGGGAAGTTTTGGAGAGTTTGGAGGAATTTGTACGTTTTCATCAGTGACCTTTTTAATAATAGAATTACATAGCATTTAAAATGCATTTTAAAAAACAAGGAGACTCTACATCAAAAAAGAGATGGGAGAAAGGAAGGATGAATCAATTAAATTAATTCAATTGTGTTTAATCAATTAACTCACAGGCCAATAGAGATGAGGCTAGTTGGAAAAGTCGTTGTCTCTTAGCTGTTGCTTCCAGGTTATTTGTAAATTGTTAAAGATATTTGTTGTTAGTATGGACAGCAGTTCACAACTCACTGACTTTAAGTGCTTATAGTCCATTTTAAAATCAGTTGTATTTGGGAGAGAAAAATCTCTGGAATGTGCCTAAACCTATTGCCTTTTAACCCTTTTAGGGGTGAAACCAACTAATCTGGTAGTTAAGGGGGTGTGTGTGTGTGTGTGTGTGTGTGTGTGTGTGACTGCAGGGATTGGGGGGTGGGGGGGTTTGTTGGGTCAGAACACAGATTTAAAAATGTAAAAACTCCCACCCCCCCTTAATCTCCTCTTTGGCCATTTTAATGTTTGAGCAGCAAAACTATTTAATTAGTTAACTACACCAACACCCCAATACCCTCTACCCCTACCCCCCCCTCCCTAACCCTACACCAACACCCCAATACCCTCTACCACTAACCCCCCCCCTCCCTCCCTAACTCTAACACCCCAATACCCTCTACCCCCAACCCCCCCCCCCCTCCCTAACGCACAAACACAATCTCTCTTTCTCTCTCCCTCCCTCCCTCCCTCCCTCCCTCCCCCCTCCCAGATGTGCAGTGTGGTTTCCCAGCTCAGTGTCAGCAGTCCTTTTCTATCATTCTTTACCAGTTGGGATGAAAGGGGGGGTTTTAGGAAGATTAGGGGGATGGGATCCTCTAGGCATTGTCTGACAATCTTCAGATAAAACCAGCTGGGTGGATGGAGTCCCCGGGAGAGAGAGGGGGAGGCAGGGGGAGTGGAAGGGGGTGGGAAGGGGTAAGGGGGTAGAGGGGGTAACTAACCACTGCTGTTCTGAGACAACGCGGAATTTAGACTTTTCTAAACTGGCACGGAAATGATCACTGAGAACCCTCCTCTCCCCTTCTTACTTTCTTGCTTTCTGACTTTTCTTTTTCAGCCCTCTCTGTATTCTCTCCCTCCCCCTCTGTATTCTCTCCCTCCCCCTCTGTATTCTCTCCCTCCCCCTCTGTTTGTATTCCATCTTTCCTCTAAATACATTACATGGCCAAAAGTATGTGGACACCTACCCATCCAACATCTCATTCCAAAATCATAGGCATTAATATGGAGTTGGTCCCCCCTTTGCTGCTACAACAGTCTCCACTCTTCTGGGAAGCCTTTCCACTAGATGTTGGAATGTTGCTGCTATAACAGCCTCCACTCTTCTGGGAAGACTTTCCACTAGATGTTGGAACATTGCTGCAGGGACTTGCTTCCATTCAGCCATAAGAGCATTAGTGAGGTCGGTGTTCTGTGCAGGCCAGTCAATTTCTTCCACACCTATCTCGACAAACCATTTGTGTATGGACCTCACTTTGTGCACGGGGGCATTGTCATGCTGAAACAGGAAAGGGCCTTTCCCGAACTGTTGCCACAAAGTTGGAAGCACAGAATCGTCTAGAATGTCATTGTAATGTGTAGTGTTAAGATTTCCCTTCACTGGAACTAAGGAGACCGAACCATGAAAAACAGCCCCAGACCATTATTAGACCAAACTTTACAGTTGGCACTATGCAGTCGGGCAGGTGGCGTTCTCCTGGCATCCGCCAAACCCAGATTAGTCCGTCGGACTGCCAGATAGTGAGCGTGATTCATCACTCCAGAGAAAACGTTTCCACTGTTCCAGAGTCCAATGGCGGTGTGCTTTACACCACTCCAGTCGTCGCTTGGCTTTGCACATGGTGATCTTAGGCTTGGTTGCGGCTGTTCAGGCCGTGGAAACACATGTCATGAACAGTTCTGACTTGCTGATGTTGCTTCCAGCGGCAGTTTGGAAATTGATAGTGAGTGTTGCAACCGAGGACAGACGATTGTTACGCTCAACGCGCTGTCCCGTTCTGTGAGCTTGTGTGACCTACCAAAAAAATATCACGTTAACCAGGGCAGCTCTAGCCGTGGAGACTCATTTAAATTAAGCTCAGACGAACAGTTAATTGTGCTGACATTGCTGCCAGAGGCAGTTTGGAACTCTGTAGTGAGTGTTGCAACCGAGCTCTACGTGCTTCAGCACTCGGCGGTCCTGCTCTGTGAGCTTGTGTGGCCTACCACTTTGTGGCTCAGCCGTTGTTACTCCTTGACGTTTCCACTTCACAATAACCGCACTTGCAGTTGACCGGGGGCAGATCTAGCAGGGCAGAAATTTGACAAACTGACTTGTTGTAAATGTGGCATCCTATGATGGTGCCACGTTGAAAGTTAGTGAGCTCTTCAGTAAGGCCATTCTTTTGACAATGTTTGTCTATGGAGATCGCATGGCAGTGTGCTCGATTTTATACAGCTGTCAGCAGTGGGTGTGGCTGAAATAGCTGAATCCACTAATTTGAAAAGGTGTCCACATACTGTTGTATATATATTGTAGTTCACTCTGAGCTGAAGTTAGCTGCTGGCAGACAGAGCAGACAGGACAGACAGAGCAGAGAGGGCAGGGCAAACGGAGCAGGGCAGGGTAGACAGAGCAGGGCAGGCTGAGGCTGTTTCTGGGCCTGCTACTGATATGGCCGATTAGCTTTAGTCTGATGTCTGTGGTACAATACTCACACACAGACTCACACATACACATGAGCATACACACTCCCTCACACACACACACATGAGCATACACACTCCCTCACACACACACACACACATGAGCATACACACTCACTCACACACACACACATGAGCATACACACTCACTCACACACACACATGAGCATACACACACACTCACGCACACATGAGCATACACACTCCCTCACACACACACACACATGAGCATACACACACATTCACGCACACATGTTATTCTGAGAGGCTGGGGGACAATGACTGCTTATGATAATCTCTTCTTTATTGAACCGTCCTGCCATCGTCCCCGACAACGCTTTCATCTCCCCCGCCACTGCGACCCCGGCCCAACGGCCAACAACAGACTTATAGCAGAGTAGAGCAGGCCGGATTACACACACACACACACACACACACAGGGCAGATCGACACACACAGCTGCTAAAAGCCACTAAGACACAAGAGTTCCATTCTGTTTATTTTACAGTTATATTATTTTAGGCCTTAGTTCTTCTTCTTACTAAATGTCCCTTTGATTTAAATGTAGCCGCTTGTTTGGCTAGAAATCATTTAAATGCCTTTTAAATCAGTTTTATTATCCACCCTTATATTGTTAATGTTAAACTTAGTCCTTATCCGCATTGGTAGAGAAAAGAAAACGTTGTTGGTCTAGAATCTAGAGCCACTGCTGTACATAGTGCTCTCTGTCTTTAAATAACAGTTTGGCTCTAGAATCTAGAGCCACTGCTGTACATAGTGCTCTCTGTCTTTAAATAACAGTTTGGCTCTAGAATCTAGAGCCACTGCTGTACATCGTGTTCTCTGTCTTTAACTAACAGTTTGGCTCTAGAATCTAGAGCCACTGCTGTACATAGTGCTCTCTGTCTTTAACTAACAGTTTGGATCTAGAATCTAGAGCCACTGCTGTAAATAGTGTTCTCTGTCTTTAACTAACAGTTTGGCTCTAGAATCTAGAGCCACTGCTGTACATCGTGTTCTCTCTCTTTAAATAACAGTTTGGATCTAGAATCTAGAGCCACTGCTGTACATAGTGTTCTCTGTCTTTAACAGTTTGGATCTAGAATCTAGAGCCACTGCTGTACATAGTGTTCTCTGTCTTTAACTAACAGTTTGGCTCTAGAATCTAGAGCCACTGCTGTACATAGTGCTCTCTGTCTTTAACAGTTTGGATCTAGAATCTAGAGCCACTGCTGTACATAGTGCTCTCTGTCTTTAACAGTTTGGATCTAGAATCTAGAGCCACTGCTGTACATAGTGTTCTCTGTCTTTAACTAACAGTTTGGCTCTAGAATCTAGAGCCACTGCTGTACATAGTGTTCGCTGTCTTTAACAGTTTGGATCTAGAATCTAGAGCCACTGCTGTACATAGTGCTCTCTGTCTTTAACTAACAGTTTGGCTCTAGAATCTAGAGCCACTGCTGTACATAGTGTTCTCTGTCTTTAACTAACCGTTTGGGTCTAGAATCTAGAGCCACTGCTGTACATAGTGCTCCCTGTCTTTAACAGTTTGGATCTAGAATCTAGAGCCACTGCTGTACATAGTGCTCCCTGTCTTTAACAGTTTGGATCTAGAATCTAGAGCCACTGCTGTACATAGTGCTCCCTGTCTTTAACAGTTTGGATCTAGAATCTAGAGCCACTGCTGTACATAGTGTTCTCTGTCTTTAACTAACAGTTTGGCTCTAGAATCTAGAGCCACTGCTGTACATAGTGTTCTCTGTCTTTAACAGTTTGGATCTAGAATCTAGAGCCACTGCTGTACATAGTGTTCTCTGTCTTTAACAGTTTGGATCTAGAATCTAGAGCCACTGCTGTACATAGTGTTCTCTGTCTTTAACAGTTTGGATCTAGAATCTAGAGCCACTGCTGTACATAGTGTTCTCTGTCTTTAACTCATAGTTTGGATCTAGAATCTAGAGCCACTGCTGTACATCGTGCTCTCTGTCTTTAACTAACAGTTTGGATCTAGAATCTAGAGCCACTGCTGTACATAGTGTTCTCTGTCTTTAACAGTTTGGGTTTGCATAATTGATGACTGTTTATTTACCAAATTGCGGACCTGAAGACATAATTGTATTTGAGCTACGCTAGTCAGTTAACTGTCCTTTTCTCATGCTAACGGCTTCAGTTGTTTTAACAGTGATGGTGTAATGACCAGGGGTTGGTCTGGGTAATGACCCTATTCTCTTACTAACAGGCCCTGCTGCTATGCTATGGGGAATCCCAAACTGCACCCTATTCCCTATGTAGTGCACTACTTTTCACCAGATTGACCAGGACCCCAGATGGCTCTGGTTAAAAGTAGTGCACTACATATATATATAGAATAGGGTTCCTTTTGGAACGCAGCTCTGCTGTTGTCACCAGCCCATTTCCCCATTGTAGTGGACCTATGACCACTCTAGACTATTTCCCCATTGTAGTGGACCTATCACCACACCAGGCCATTTTCCCATTGTAATGGACCTATGACCACTCTAAACTATTTCCCCATTGTAATGGACCTATGACCACTCCAGGCCATTTCCCCATTGTAATGGACCTATGACCACTCTAGACCATTTCCCCATTGTAGTGGACCTATGACCACTCCAGGCTATTTCCCCATTGTAATGGACCTATGACCACTCTAGGCTATTTCCCCATTGTAGTGGACCTATGACCACACCAGCCCATTTCCTCATTGTAATGGACCTATGACCACTCTAGACTATTTCCCCATTGTAGTGGACCTATGACCACTCCAGGCTATTTCCCCATTGTAATGGACCTATGACCACTCCAGGCTATTTCCCCATTGTAGTGGACCTATGACCACTCTAGGCTATTTCCCCATTGTAGTGGACCTATGACCACTCTAGGCTATTTCCCCATTTTAGTGGACCTATGACCACTCTAGGCTATTTCCCCATTGTAGTGGACCTATGACCACTCTAGGCTATTTCCCCATTGTAGTGGACCTATGACCACTCTAGGCTATTTCCCCATTGTAGTGGACCTATGACCACTCTAGGCTATTTCCCCATTTTAGTGGACCTATGACCACTCTAGGCTATTTCCCCATTGTAGTGGACCTATGACCACTCTAGGCTATTTCCCCATTGTAATGGACCTATGACCACTCTAGGCTATTTCCCCATTGTAATGGACCTATGACCACTCTAGTCTATTTCCCCATTGTAGTGGACCTATGACCACACCAGCCCATTTCCTCATTGTAGTGGACCTATGACCACTCTAGGCTATTTCCCCATTACAATGGACCAATGACCACTCTAGGCTATTTCCCCATTGTAATGGACCTATGACCACTCCAGGCTATTTCCCCATTGTAGTGGACCTATGACCTCTCCAGGCTATTTCCCCATTGTAGTGGACCTATGACCACACCAGCCCATTTCCTCATTGTAATGGACCTATGACCACTCTAGACTATTTCCCCATTTTAGTGGACCTATGACCACTCTAGACTATTTCCCCATTGTAGTGGACCTATGACCACACCAGCCCATTTCCTCATTGTAATGGACCTATGACCACACCAGCCCATTTCCTCATTGTAATGGACCTATGACCACTCTAGCCTATTTCCCCATTTTAGTGGACCTATGACCACTCTAGACTATTTCCCCATTGTAGTGGACCTATGACCACACCAGCCCATTTCCTCATTGTAATGGACCTATGACCACACCAGCCCATTTCCTCATTGTAATGGACCTATGACCACTCTAGACTATTTCCCCATTACAATGGACCAATGACCACTCTAGGCTATTTCCCCATTGTAATGGCCTATGACCACTCCAGGCTATTTCCCCATTGTAGTGGACCTATGACCTCTCCAGGCTATTTCCTCATTGTAGTGGACCTATGACCACTCTAGGCTACTGAAGCCAGCTTCCAACAGCTGGCTTCAGCAATACATTCTCATTCAAATAGTCATTTAGAAGGACTGTTGACTGTTTTTGACATGTGTATTGAGTTGATGTGTAGGGTTGGGTGGCGTCGTTGTCACATTTGGGGCTGGTATGTCATGTTCACTTCATTTATAGATTATTATTTTTTATACAAAAAGCTACTTTATTTGTGTATACCCTCAACCCATGTACTGGGGTTAAAGGAATAATTAGAGGTTTTGTCAATTAAGCCCTATTTTATGCTTACCCAGAGTCAGATGAACTCATGCTAGTGGATCCCATAAACATCCAGTCATTGCGCTAACGCTAGTTAGCAATCGCTCCAAAAACGACCTCAACTTCCTTCAAACTGCACGCAGAGACATAAAAAATGCATGAGTTAATTTGGTAAATAGAAAAAAAGGCCTTAATTGCCTGAATCTCGAACTGTCCCTTTAAGCTAGTAAAGTCAGCTTGTGTGTTTAGCCTTGAGTGTGTTTACACTTCCACTAAGGTGTGAAACGTTTAGAGGGCCTGGCAGAGGAGCAGTATCTATTAACTAACACATGGAGTTGATTTAACTCACATAAACAGGGTTGTCTCCCGCGCCACCACCTGTTGAGAACACTAATTGGGCAGCTTGTGTTAATACACATCCATCAATTCAACGTGTAGCTTTTCATCTAACACAGGCCCTCCCCATTTAGAATGTCTAACACAGGCCCTCTCCATTTAGAATGTCTAAACACAGGCCCTCTACATTTAGAATGTCTAACACAGGCCCTCCCCATTTAGAATGTCTAACACAGGCCCTCCCCATTTAGAATGTCTAACACAGGCCCTCTACATTTAGAATGTCTAAACACAGGCCCTCTACATTTAGAATGTCTAACACAGGCCCTCTACATTTAGAATGTCTAACACAGGCCCTCTCCATTTAGAATGTCTAACACAGGCCCTCCCCATTTAGAACGTCTAACACAGGCCCTCCTCATTTAGAATGTCTAACACAGGCCCTCCCCATTTAGAACGTCTAACACAGGCCCTCCCCATTTAGAATGTCTAACACAGGCCCTCCCCATTTAGAATGTCTAACACAGGCCCTCTCCATTTAGAATGTCTAACACAGGCCCTCTCCATTTAGAATGTCTAACACAGGCCCTCTCCATTTAGAATGTCTAACACAGGCCCTCTCCATTTAGAATGTCTAACACAGGCCCTCTCCATTTAGAATGTCTAACACAGGCCCTCCCCATTTAGAATGTCTAACACAGGCCCTCCCCATTTAGATTGTCTAACACAGGCCCTCTACATTTAGAATGTCTAACACAGGCCCTCCCCATTTAGAATGTCTAACACAGGCCCTCTCCATTTAGAATGTCTAACACAGGCCCTCTCCATTTAGAATGTCTAAACACAGGCCCTCTCCATTTAGAATGTCTAAACACAGGCCCTCTCCATTTAGAATGTCTAAACACAGGCCCTCTCCATTTAGAAAGTCTAACACAGGCCCTCTCCATTTAGAATGTCTAACACAGGCCCTCTCCATTTTGACCATCTAACACAGGCCCTCTCCATTTAGAATGTCTAACACAGGCCCTCTCCATTTAGAATGTCTAACACAGGCCCTCCCCATTTAGAATGTCTAACACAGGCCCTCCCCATTTAGAACGTCTAACACAGGCCCTCCCCATTTAGAACGTCTAACACAGGCCCTCTCCATTTAGAATGTGTAACACAGGCCCTCTCCATTTAGAATGTCTAACACAGGCCCTCTCCATTTAGAATGTCTAACACAGGCCCTCTCCATTTAGAATGTCTAACACAGGCCCTCCCCATTTAGAATGTCTAACACAGGCCCTCTCCATTTAGAATGTCTAACACAGGCCCTCTCCATTTAGAATGTCTAACACAGGCCCTCCTCCCCATTTAGAACGTCTAACACAGGCCCTCTCCATTTAGAATGTGTAACACAGGCCCTCTCCATTTAGAATGTCTAACACAGGCCCTCTCCATTTAGAATATCTAACACAGGCCCTCCCCATTTAGAATGTCTAACACAGGCCCTCCCCATTTAGAATGTCTAACACAGGCCCTCTCCATTTAGAATGTGTAACACAGGCCCTCTCCATTTAGAATGTCTAACACAGGCCCTCCCCATTTAGAATGTCTAACACAGGTCCGCTCCATTTAGAACGTCTAACACAGGCCTAAATACTGTGCTCTCCATTTAGAATGTCTAACACAGGCCCTCTCCATTTAGAACGTCTAACACAGGCCCTCTCCATTTAGAACCTCTAACACAGGCCCTCTACATTTAGAACATCTAACACAGGCCTAAATACTGTGCTCAACATTTAGAACATCTAACACAGGCCCTCTCCATTTAGAATGTCTAACACAGGCCCTCTCCATTTAGAATGTCTAACACAGGCCCTCTCCATTTAGAATGTCTAACACAGGCCCTCTCCATTTAGAACGTCTAACACAGGCCCTCTCCATTTAGAACCTCTAACACAGGCCCTCTACATTTAGAACATCTAACACAGGCCTAAATACTGTGCTCAACATTTAGAACATCTAACACAGGCCCTCTCCATTTAGAATGTCTAACACAGGCCCTCTCCATTTAGAATGTCTAACACAGGCCCTCTCCATTTAGAATGTCTAACACAGGCCCTCTCCATTTAGAACGTCTAACACAGGCCCTCTCCATTTAGAACGTCTAACACAGGCCCTCTCCATTTAGAACGTCTAACACAGGCCCTCCCCATTTAGAATGTCTAACACAGGCCCTCTCCATTTAGAACGTCTAACACAGGCCCTCTCCATTTAGAACGTCTAACACAGGCCCTCTCCATTTAGAACGTCTAACACAGGCCCTCCCCATTTAGAATGTCTAACACAGGCCCTCTCCATTTAGAACGTCTAACACAGGCCCTCTCCATTTAGAACGTCTAACACAGGCCCTCTCCATTTAGAATGTCTAACACAGGCCCTCTCCATTTAGAATGTCTAACACAGGCCCTCTCCATTTAGAATGTCTAACACAGGCCCTCTCCATTTAGAATGTCTAACACAGGCCCTCTCCATTTAGAATGTCTAACACAGGCCCTCTCCATTTAGAACGTCTAACACAGGCCCTCTCCATTTAGAATGTCTAACACAGGCCCTCTCCATTTAGAACGTCTAACACAGGCCCTCCCCATTTAGAATGTCTAACACAGGTCCTCTCCATTTAGAACGTCTAACACAGGTCCTCTCCATTTAGAACCTCTAACACAGGCCCTCTCCATTTAGAATGTCTAACACAGGCCCTCTCCATTTAGAATGTCTAACACAGGCCCTCCCCATTTAGAACGTCTAACACAGGCCCTCCCCATTTAGAACGTCTAACACAGGTCCTCTCCATTTAGAACGTCTAACACAGGTCCTCTCCATTTAGAACATCTAACACAGGCCCTCCCCATTTAGAACGTCTAACACAGGCCCTCCCCATTTAGAACGTCTAACACAGGTCCTCTCCATTTAGAATGTCTAACACAGGTCCTCTCCATTTAGAATGTCTAACACAGGCCCTCTCCATTTAGAACGTCTAACACAGGCCCTCTCCATTTAGAATGTCTAACACAGGCCCTCTCCATTTAGAATGTCTAACAAAGGCCCTCTCCATTTAGAATGTCTAACACAGGCCCTCTCCATTTAGAATGTCTAACACAGGCCCTCTCCATTTAGAATGTCTAACACAGGCCCTCTACATTTAGAACGTCTAACACAGGCCCTCCCCATTTAGAATGTCTAACACAGGCCCTCTCCATTTAGAACGTCTAACACAGGCCCTCTCCATTTAGAATGTCTAACACAGGCCCTCTCCATTTAGAACGTCTAACACAGGCCCTCTCCATTTAGAACGTCTAACACAGGCCCTCTCCATTTAGAATGTCTAACACAGGCCCTCTCCATTTAGAATGTCTAACACAGGCCCTCCCCATTTAGAATGTCTAACACAGGCCCTCTCCATTTAGAACATCTAACACAGGCCTAAATACTGTGCTCTACATTTAGAACATCTAACACAGGCCCTCTCCATTTAGAATGTCTAACACAGGCCCTCTCCATTTAGAACGTCTAACACAGGCCCTCTCCATTTAGAACCTCTAACACAGGCCCTCTACATTTAGAACATCTAACACAGGCCTAAATACTGTGCTCTACATTTAGAACATCTAACACAGGCCCTCTCCATTTAGAACGTCTAACACAGGCCCTCTCCATTTAGAATGTCTAACACAGGCCCTCTCCATTTAGAACGTCTAACACAGGCCCTCTCCATTTAGAACGTCTAACACAGGCCCTCTCCATTTTGACCATCTAACACAGCCCCAAATACTGTGCTCTCCATTATGAACTGAACAATTTCTTGATGGATATTCAAGGGATATTTATACCAATAAAAGGAGGAGATGAGGATGTACAGAGAGAAAGAGCGTTAGGAAAATAGAGCGAGTGAGAGAAACAATGAATTGAAACAGAGAGAGGGGGAGGGTGGATAGGCTTCCTGAGAGAGCGAAAGAGAGAGCGCGACAGGCACAGAGAGAACAGCTAAAGCTCAGTGGAGCTGCCCCCTGCTCTGTTCACAGACAGGCTGGGAAAGATTAGCATAATGGCCCCCGCCCCCTTCATTAGCCCCTCTCTTTGACCCTCCCCCCCACGGGGTGTCAGGATGTTAGAACTAATTTAAGGGGTGTCATATTACCACGCCTGTTCTGTTCCACAGAGACCCAATTGGCACCCTGTTCCCTATATAGTGCACTACTTTTGGCCGGAGCCCTATGGGATTCCCTATGTGTCTTGGTCAAAAGTAGTGCACTTTGCAGAACGGTTCTGCTATTGGATGTGGTTAATTAATAATGATAGGAGGGGACAGTAATGTAATGAATTAATAATGATAGGAGGGGACAGTAATGTAATGAATTAATAATGATAGGAGGGGACAGTAATGAATTAATAATGATAGGAGGGGACAGTAATGTAATGAATTAATAAGGATAGGAGGGGACAGTAATGTAATGAATTAATAAGGATAGGAGGGGACAGTAATGAATTAATAATGATAGGAGGGGACAGTAATGTAATGAATTAATAATGATAGGAGGGGACAGTAATGAATTAATAATGATAGGAGGGGACAGTAATGTAATGAATTAATAATGATAGGAGGGGACAGTAATGTAATGAATTAATAACGATAGGAGGGGACAGTAATGAATTAATAATGATAGGAGGGGACAGTAATGAATTAATAATGATACGAGGGGACAGTAATGTAATGAATTAATAATGATAGAAGGGGACAGTAATGTAATGAATTAATAACGATAGGAGGGGACAGTAATGAATTAATAATGATAGGAGGGGACAGTAATGTAATGAATTAATAAGGATAGGAGGGGACAGTAATGAATTAATAATGATAGGAGGGGACAGTAATGTAATGAATTAATAATGATAGGAGGGGACAGTAATGTAATGAATTAATAACGATAGGAGGGGACAGTAATGAATTAATAATGATAGGAGGGGACAGTAATGAATTAATAATGATACGAGGGGACAGTAATGTAATGAATTAATAATGATAGAAGGGGACAGTAATGTAATGAATTAATAACGATAGGAGGGGACAGTAATGAATTAATAATGATAGGAGGGGACAGTAATGTAATGAATTAATAATGATAGGAGGGGACAGTAATGTAATGAATTAATAACGATAGGAGGGGACAGTAATGTAATGAATTAATAAGGATAGGAGGGGACAGTAATGTAATTAATTAATAAGGATAGGAGGGGACAGTAATGTAATGAATTAATAAGGATAGGAGGAGACAGTAATGAATTAATAATGATAGGAGGAGCAGTAATGAATTAATAATGATAGGAGGGGACAGTAATGTAATGAATTAATAATGATAGGAGGGGACAGTAATGAATTAATAATGATAGTAGGGGACAGAAAATGTAATGAATTAATAATGATAGGAGGGGACAGTAATGTAATGAATTAATAACGATAGGAGGGGACAGTAATGAATTAATAATGATAGGAGGGGACAGTAATGTAATGAATTAATAATGATAGGAGGGGACAGTAATGAATTAATAATGATAGGAGGGGACAGTAATGAATTAATAATGATAGGAGGGGACAGTAATGTAATGAATTAATAATGATAGGAGGGGACAGTAATGAATTAATAATGATAGGAGGGGACAGTAATGTAATTAATTAATAATGATAGGAGGGGACAGTAATGTAATGAATTAATAATGATAGGAGGGGACAGTAATGTAATGAATGAATAATGATAGGAGGGGACAGTAATGTAATGAATTAATAATGATAGGAGGGGACAGTAATGTAATGAATTAATAATGATAGGAGGGGACAGTAATGTAATGAATTAATAACGATAGGAGGGGACAGTAATGAATTAATAATGATAGGAGGGGACAGTAATGAATTAATAATGATAGGAGGGGACAGTAATGAATTAATAATGATACGAGGGGACAGTAATGTAATGAATTAATAATGATAGAAGGGGACAGTAATGTAATGAATTAATAACGATAGGAGGGGACAGTAATGAATTAATAATGATAGGAGGGGACAGTAATGTAATGAATTAATAATGATAGGAGGGGACAGTAATGTAATGAATTAATAACGATAGGAGGGGACAGTAATGTAATGAATTAATAAGGATAGGAGGGGACAGTAATGTAATTAATTAATAAGGATAGGAGGGGACAGTAATGTAATGAATTAATAAGGATAGGAGGAGACAGTAATGAATTAATAATGATAGGAGGGGACAGTAATGAATTAATAATGATAGGAGGGGACAGTAATGTAATGAATTAATAATGATAGGAGGGGACAGTAATTAATTAATAATGATAGTAGGGGACAGAAAATGTAATGAATTAATAATGATAGGAGGGGACAGTAATGTAATGAATTAATAACGATAGGAGGGGACAGTAATGAATTAATAATGATAGGAGGGGACAGTAATGTAATGAATTAATAATGATAGGAGGGGACAGTAATGAATTAATAATGATAGGAGGGGACAGTAATGAATTAATAATGATAGGAGGGGACAGTAATGTAATGAATTAATAATGATAGGAGGGGACAGTAATGTAATGAATGAATAATGATAGGAGGGGACAGTAATGTAATGAATTAATAATGATAGGAGGGGACAGTAATGTAATGAATTAATAATGATAGGAGGGGACAGTAATGAATTAATAATGATAGTAGGGGACAGTAATGTAATGAATTAATAATGATAGGAGGGGACAGTAATGTAATGAATTAATAACGATAGGAGGGGACAGTAATGAATTAATAATGATAGGAGAGGACAGTAATTATTTAATAATGATAGGAGGGGACAGTAATGTAATGAATTAATAAGGATAGGAGGGGACAGTAATGAATTAATAATGATAGGAGGGGACAGTAATGAATTAATAATGATAGGAGGGGACAGTAATGTAATGAATTAATAATGATAGGAGGGGACAGTAATGAATTAATAATGATAGGAGGGGACAGTAATGAATTAATAATGATAGGAGGGGACAGTAATGTAATGAATTAATAATGATAGGAGGGGACAGTAATGAATTAATAATGATAGGAGGGGACAGTAATGTAATGAATTAATAATGATAGGAGGGGACAGTAATGTAATGAATTAATAATGATAGGAGGGGACAGTAATGTAATGAATGAATAATGATAGGAGGGGACAGTAAAGTAATGAATTAATAATGATAGGAGGGGACAGTAATGTAATGAATTAATAATGATAGGAGGGGACAGTAATGTAAAGAATTAATAATGATAGTAGGGGACAGTAATGTAATGAATTAATAATGATAGTATCCCATATGTCACCCTAGTGCACCGCTGTTAACCAGAGCCCTATGGGTAATGTAGTGCACTACTGTTTGACCAGAGCCCTATGGGTAATCTAGTGCACTACTGTTGACCAGAGCCCCATGGGTAATGTAGTGAGGAATGCGGTGGGTGTGTGTTGGGGGAGTAATACGGTGTGTGTGTGTGTTGGGGGAGGAATACGGTGTGTGTGTGTGTTGGGGGAGGAATACGGTGGGTGTGTGTGTGTTGGGGGAGGAATACGGTGTGTGTGTTGGGGGAGGAATACGGTGTGTGTGTTGGGGGAGGAATACGGTGTGTGTGTGTGTGTTGGGGGAGGAATACGGTGTGTGTGTGTG
This sequence comes from Oncorhynchus mykiss, assembly GCF_013265735.2. NCBI lineage: Eukaryota > Metazoa > Chordata > Actinopteri > Salmoniformes > Salmonidae > Oncorhynchus > Oncorhynchus mykiss. Next base: position 62,830,584 of record NC_048587.1, on the reverse strand, counting down.
TTGGGGGAGGAATACGGTGTGTGTGTGTGTGTTGGGGGAGGAATACGGTGTGTGTGTGTGTTGGGGGAGGAATACTGTGTGTGTGTGTGTTGGGGGAGGAATACGGTGTGTGTGTGTGTTGGGGGAGGAATACTGTGTGTGTGTGTGTGTTGGGGGAGGAATACGGTGTGTGTGTTGGGGGAGGAATACGGTGTGTGTGTGTGTTGGGGGAGGAATACGGTGTGTGTGTGTTGGGGGAGGAATACGGTGTGTGTGTGTGTTGGGGGAGGAATACGGTGTGTGTGTGTTGGGGGAGGAATACGGTGTGTGTGTTGGGGGAGGAATACGGTGTGTGTGTGTGTGTTGGGGGAGGAATACTGTGTGTGTGTTGGGGGAGGAATACGGTGTGTGTGTGTGTTGGGGGAGGAATACGGTGTGTGTGTGTGTGTTGGGGGAGGAATACGGTGTGTGTGTGTGTTGGGGGAGGAATACTGTGTGTGTGTGTGTTGGGGGAGGAATACGGTGTGTGTGTTGGGGGAGGAATATGGTGTGTGTGTTGGGGGAGGAATACGGTGTGTGTGTGTGTTGGGGGAGGAATACTGTGTGTGTGTGTGTTGGGGGAGGAATACGGTGTGTGTGTGTGTTGGGGGAGGAATACGGTGTGTGTGTGTGTTGGGGGAGGAATACGGTGTGTGTGTGTGTTGGGGGAGGAATACGGTGTGTGTGTGTGTTGGGGGAGGAATACGGTGTGTGTGTGTGTTGGGGGAGGAATACGGTGTGTGTGTTGGGGGAGGAATACGGTGTGTGTGTGTGTTGGGGGAGGAATACGGTGTGTGTGTGTGTTGGGGGAGGAATACGGTGTGTGTGTTGGGGGAGGAATACGGTGTGTGTGTGTGTGTTGGGGGAGGAATACTGTGTGTGTGTTGGGGGAGGAATATGGTGTGTGTGTTGGGGGAGGAATACGGTGTGTGTGTGTGTTGGTGGAGGAATACGGTGTGTGTGTTGGGGGAGGAATACGGTGTGTGTGTTGGGGGAGGAATACGGTGTGTGTGTGTGTGTTGGGGGAGGAATACGGTGTGTGTGTGTGTTGGGGGAGGAATACGGTGTGTGTGTTGGGGGAGGAATACAGTGTGTGTGTGTGTGTTGGGGGAGGAATACGGTGTGTGTGTGTTGGGGGAGGAATACTGTGTGTGTGTTGGGGGAGGAATACGGTGTGTGTGTTGGGGGAGGAATACGGTGTGTGTGTGTGTTGGGGGAGGAATACGGTGTGTGTGTGTTGGGGGAGGATTACGGTGTGTGTGTGTGTTGGGGGAGGAATACGGTGTGTGTGTGTGTGTTGGGGGAGGAATACGGTGTGTGTGTTGGGGGAGGAATACGGTGTGTGTGTTGGGGGACGAATACGGTGTGTGTGTGTGTGTTGGGGGTTGGAATACGGTGTGTGTGTTGGAAGTATTGTTGTATGGTTAAGAGGTTCACTAATAACATATCACCAGGTGAGCCCCCCCACTTCTCTCTCTCTCACACACCCACTTCATCTACCCCCTTGCGCTATATTAATGACCTGAAGTGCTCTGGTCTCGCAATGGCTCTTGAATCACACTCTCCCCCCCCCTTTCTCTCACCCTCTCTCCCAGGTCACGTTCATAATAGTAATCATGAACGTGACCATATTGAGAACAGTAATTGACAGATCGATGGGTGGGTGGGGGTACTGTACAGCTGGCAGAGGCTTTTCTCTCCCCTGAAGCTTCTTTACATGGCTTTAAGAAGTGTGGTCCTCTAGTTCAGTGTGGTCCTCTAGTTCAGTGTGGTCCTCTGCAGTTCAGTGTGGTCCTCTGTGGTTCAGTGTGGTCCTCTGCAGTTCAGTGTGGTCCTCCAGTTCAGCGTAGTCCTTTAGTTCAGTGTGGTCCTCTAGTTCAGTGTGGTCCTCTGCAGTTCAGTGTGGTCCTCTGCAGTTCAGTGTGGTCCTCTGCAGTTCAGTGTGGTCCTCTGCAGTTCAGTATAGTCCTCTGCAGTTCACTGTGGTCCTCTGCAGTTCAGTGTGGTCCTCCAGTTCAGCGTAGTCCTTTAGTTCAGTGTGGTCCTGTGCAGTTCAGTGTGGTCCTCTAGTTCAGTGTGGTCCTCTGCAGTTCAGTGTGGTCCTCTAGTTCAGTGTGGTCCTGTGCAGTTCAGTGTGGTCCTCTAGTTCAGTGTGGTCCTCTGCAGTTCAGTGTGGTCCTCTAGTTCAGTGTGGTCCTCTGCAGTTCAGTGTGGTCCTCTAGTTCAGTGTGGTAGAGCATGGTATTTGCAACGTCAGGATATTGGGTTCAATGTACTGTGTGTGTGTGTGTGTGTGTGTGTGTGTGTGTGTGTGTGTGTGTCGCCTCCTAACCCAGCAGAGATAGAGACAGGGCGGTCTGAGCTTTAACAGACAGACATGCCGTGTACCAGATGGCACCCCACCTCCTATATAGTGCCCTACCTTTCCCCAGAACCCAATGGGCCCTGGTCCGAAGAGGTGGGAATAGGGAGCTATTTGGGCTGCAGACAGATCTGCTCCTCCACCATTCCATACTCTGTCACTGTCTGGTAATGTTTATTGATTTGAAGGAAAAACACCATTTGATGGAGTGTAGAGAGAGAGAGAGGTGGAAGAAGGGGTGAGCAGGACTGTGAGGAGTGGGGGAGAGAGAGGTGGAAGAAGGGTGGGAGGAGGACTGGAGGAGAGGAGTGGGGGAGAGAGAGGTGGAAGAAGGGGTGAGGAGGACTGTGGAGGAGAGGAGTGGGGGAGAGAGGGATTGGAGAAGGGGTGAGGAGGACTGTGAGGAGTGGGGGAGAAGGGGTGAGGAGGACTGTGGAGTGGGGGAGAGAGGGATGGGAGAAGGGGTGAGGAGGACTGTGAGGAGTGGGGGAGAAGGGGTGAGGAGGACTGTGGAGTAGAGGAGTGGGGGAGGGATTGTTTCGTGTCGCCTGGAACCAGGATCTAAATTCACTTATTTCATAGGTAGTACTGGTGCTACTTCAAAAATGATATTTTTAATTTAATTAAAAAATATATAAATATATATATATATATTTTTACCTTTTATTTAACAAGGCAAGTCAGTTAAGAACAAATTCTTATTTTCAATGACGGCCTACTGGGGAACAGTGGGTTAACTGCCTTGTTCAGGGGAACAGTGGGTTAACTGCCTTGTTCAGGGGAACAGTGGGTTAACTGCCTTGTTCAGGGGAACAGTGGGTTAACTGCCTTGTTCAGGGGAACAGTGGGTTAACTGCCTTGTTCAGGGGCAGAACGACAGATTTTTAACTTGTCAGCTCAGGGATTTGATTCAGCAACCTTTCGGGTACTGGCCCAATGCTCTAACCACTAGGCTACCTGCTGGTTACTGGCCCAACGCTCTAACCACTAGGCTACCTGCTGGTTACTGGCCCAGCGCTCTAACCACTAGGCTACCTGCTGGTTACTGGCCCAATGCTCTAACCACTAGGCTACCTGCTGGTTACTGGCCCAATGCTCTAACCACTAGGCTACCTGCTGGTTACTGGCCCAATGCTCTAACCACTAGGCTACCTGCTGGTTACTGGCCCAACGCTCTAACCACTAGGCTACCTGCTGGTTACTGGCCCAACGCTCTAACCACTAGGCTACCTGCTGGTTACTGGCCCAACGCTCTAACCACTAGGCTACCTGCTGGTTACTGGCCCAATGCTCTAACCACTAGGCTACCTGCTGGTTACTAGTCCAACGCTCTAACCACTAGGCTACCTGCTGGTTACTGGCCCAACGCTCTAACCACTAGGCTACCTGCTGGTTACCGGCCCAATGCTCTAACCACTAGGCTACCTGCTGGTTACTGGCCCAACTCTCTAACCACTAGGCTACCTGCTGGTTACTGGCCCAACTCTCTAACCACTAGGCTACCTGCTGGTTACTGGCCCAACGCTCTAATCACTAGGCTACCTGCTGGTTACTGGCCCAGCGCTCTAACCACTAGGCTACCTGCTGGTTACTGGCCCAGCGCTCTAACCACTAGGCTACCTGCTGGTTACTGACCCAACGCTCTAACCACTAGGCTACCTGCTGGTTACTGGCCCAGCGCTCTAACCACTAGGCTACCTGCTGGTTACTGGCCCAACTCTCTAACCACTAGGCTACCTGCTGGTTACTGGCCCAACGCTCTAACCACTAGGCTACCTGCTGGTTACTGGCCCAGCGCTCTAACCACTAGGCTACCTGCTGGTTACTGGCTCAACGCTCTAACCACTAGGCTACCTGCTGGTTACTGACACAACGCTCTAACCACTAGGCTACCTGCTGGTTACTGGCCCAACTCTCTAACCACTAGGCTACCTGCTGGTTACTGGCTCAACGCTCTAACCACTAGGCTACCTGCTGGTTACTGGCCCAACGCTCTAACCACTAGGCTACCTGCTGGTTACTGGCTCAACGCTCTAACCACTAGGCTACCTGCTGGTTACTGGCCCAACGCTCTAACCACTAGGCTACCTGCTGGTTACTGTCCCAGCGCTCTAACCACTAGGCTACCTGCTGGTTACTGGCCCAACGCTCTAACCACTAGGCTACCTGCTGGTTACTGGCCCAACGCTCTAACCACTAGGCTACCTGCTGGTTACTGGCCCAACGCTCTAACCACTAGGCTACCTGCCGACCCTGAAGGAGCGCCAGACAATTTTATTTTATTTTATTATTATTTTACATCAAATGACTGTCCTATCTTTGTTACCAGTTGTTACCTTGATGATGTAAAACACATCACTAGGGCCTGGCTCAGTCATTAGTATTAAAACTACTTTTAATGTGTTTAGAAGTGCAACAGCAAACCTATTTAAATACACTGCCTTTTGGAAAGTATTCAGACCCCTTGACTTTTTCCACATTTTGTTACGTTACAGCCTTATTCTAAAATGGATTACATAAAATAAAAAATATTCAGCGATCTAAACACGATACCCCAAAATGACAAAGTACTAGTACTGCTGGTAGTTAGTAGACCTAGTGGTGTTGCTGGTAGTTAGTCGACCTAGTGGTGTTGCTGTAGCCCCTGTAGTTAGTACTGCTGGTAGTTAGTAGACCTAGTGGTGTTGCTGGTAGTTAGTAGACCTAGTGGTGTTGCTGGTAGTTAGTAGACCTAGTGGTGTTGCTGCAGCCCCTTTAGCTAGTACTGCTGGTAGTTAGTAGACCTAGTGGTGTTGCTGGTAGTTAGTAGACCTAGTGGTGTTGCTGGTAGTTAGTAGACCTAGTGGTGTTGCTGCAGCCCCTTTAGCTAGTACTGCTGGTAGTTAGTAGACCTAGTGGTGTTGCTGGTAGTTAGTAGACCTAGTGGTGTTGCTGGTAGTTAGTAGACCTAGTGGTGTTGCTGCAGCCCCTTTAGCTAGTACTGCTGGTAGTTAGTAGACCTAGTGGTGTTGCTGGTAGTTAGTAGACCTAGTGGTGTTGCTGGTAGTTAGTAGACCTAGTGGTGTTGCTGCAGCCCCTTTAGCTAGTACTGCTGGTAGTTAGTAGACCTAGTGGTGTTGCTGGTAGTTAGTCGACCTAGTGGTGTTGCTGGTAGTTAGTCGACCTAGTGGTGTTGCTGGTAGTTAGTCGACCTAGTGGTGTTGCTGGTAGTTAGTCGACCTAGTGGTGTTGCTGGTAGTTAGTAGACCTAGTGGTGTTGCTGGTAGTTAGTAGACCTAGTGGTGTTGCTGGTAGTTAGTCGAACCTTTGAACCTTTTTAATAGTATATTGTCGAGGTGGCGGCCTAGTCAGATTGGAGGCGTGGCTTATCAGATGGTTGTTTCTGGTCACCCATTAGCGTAAATATTGTTCCTGTTCATCATATTAAGTTTGTACGCTGCAAATGAAAATATCCCTTGAATACTAATGTGGATTACATATTGTAATATAATATTAACATTGCTGATTGCATACTGTAATAAAGTGGTATGAATTGTGAATTTGGGATTTGACTGATCTCTCTCATTAGCCTCATTGAAGCTATGATCTCTTGAGGAACTCATAGACCTGAGTTCCTCATTGAAGCTATGACCTCTTGAGGAACTCGTAGACCTGCGTTAGCCTCATTGAAGCTATGATCTCTTGAGGAACTCGTAGACCTGCGTTAGCCTCATTGAAGCTATGATCTCTTGAGGAACTCGTAGACCTGCGTTAGCCTCATTGAAGCTATGATCTCTTGAGGAACTCATAGACCTGCGTTAGCCTCATTGAAGCTACACAACTGTCAGTGTTCAACCTTAACATGTGATGACAATAGAACAGATGAACAGGAATGACATTTACTCTAATGGGTTGTCGACAGAAATATATATATTAAAGCCACGCCCCTTCTAAGCCACGCCTCCACCCCAGGCTTCCTTGAACCATTAAAGGTTCCTCCATGAACCCCACAACTAACCGAAAGTGCAAATATGAACCACTGACTAGCAGTCGTTCCATGAGGAACTCCAGGGTCCCTCGAGTCACCACTAAATCTGTAGATAGATGGAGAGAGAGATGTGGAGGAGAGGTGTAGAACTTGTCAAGGTGGTTCACACACACACACACACACACCCTCCAAATGAGCATTTCAGCTTAAAAGAGAAAATCTATTATCAGACTGGTGTTTGCTCGCTCTGCCCCCAACACACACACATGGTCCTTTGCGTAGAAGTGAGAGGTGTGTGTGAATGTTGTCAGACTGTTAGCGCTGGGTCTAAGATGTTTGCCCAGGAGTGTTTGTGTACCGAGAAGGGGGAGAGGGGGAAGGAGAGGGGGATGAGAGAGATGAAAAGGAGGACAGAGAGACACGAGGGGTGTGTGTGTACTGAGCAGTGGGAGAGACAGAAAGGGAGAGAGAAGGAAAGAGAGATGAATGAAGAGGGGAATGTGTTGGAGAGGGGCAAACCTATGTTCTTGGACAGGCTCTCTCTCCCTCTCTGCCTCTCAGAACATGTTCCATCAATGACATGAAAGTAATGGGCTGATAACTGTGTGTGTACAGCCCTGCACCCCTCTCATTAAAATGGACTTTACAAACCCCAGTCTCTTACCATCCCTGTGTGTTTATCTCCCCGATGGTTAACAGTTTGATTATGAATCCCTGAACCCTACCCCTCTCTCCCCCCTTCCTTCCTCTCCCCTCCTTCCTTCCTTCCTTCCTTCCTTCCTTCCTTCCTTCCTTCCTTCCTTCCTTCCTTCCTTCCTTCCTTCCTTCCTTCCTTCCTTCCTTCCTTCCTTCCTTCCTTCCTTCCTTCCTTCCTTCCTTCCTTCTCCTCTCTTCTCTTCTCTTCTCTTCTCTTCTCTTCTCCCCTACCCTCCTCTCCCTCCCTCCCTCCCTCCCTCCCTCCCTCCCTCCCTCCCTCCCTCCCTCCCTCCCTCCCTCCCTCCTCTTCCCTGGTTCTTACTCTAAGCTGTATAGCAAGCATTCACTGACAAATGACACCAATAGAAGGTAGCCATTGAAATCTGCGAGGGGCGGTTTCTTCACTCTCTTTTAGACGAAGAGGGAAGGAGGGAGGGGGGGGGGAGAAAGGAAAGAGTGAATTGGTTAATGTGTCCTATTCACAGACCTGTTATATCCAGGTTCAGTAAAGCAGGTCTCTAGCTCCATTCTCAGGGCCATTGTGCCATTGAACGAGGGGGGAAAGCCTTTAGCCACCACAGAAAGCCCTCGGCAGCGGGAGCTCCTCCAGGAGAAGGATGAATGGAGCGCTGAGGGAAATGGAAGTCGGATAGAAAGAACATCGAGAGGGGTTCATTTTGGTGATATTCTAGTGGTGTATGTTCTGTGTATGTTTTCAGAGGGGGGGGGGGGGGGGGGGCAAGATCATTTAGCTTTGCCTTTTAGGGCCTCTGTCCTCATCTTTTGAAATGACGTGAAATGGACTAGCTAGGCGACTGCAACATAACATGGAATTGCTTGTTTGTATTTCTGACTTTCGGGTGTTAGAGAGGGAAAGAAGACTCGGAAGATGAATGGAAAAAATAGAGAGAATAAGAGTTTGAGAGATGGAGGTTAATCAGGTTGACTCTCCATTTTCGCCTCTAGCGACAGCCCCCTTCCCAACACAATAGGCCCCAGTACCTTCTAATGTAGATGAAGTGACCAAAGCTCCTCTGTTGGTTGTTTAGGATTCTCTCTCTCTCTCTCTCTCTCTCTCTCTCTCTCTCTCTCTCTCTCTCTCTCCTCTTCCCTTCTCTCTCTTCTCTCTCTTGCTCGCTCTCTCTCTCTCTCTGCCTCTCGCTCGCTCTCTCGCAATCGCTCTCTCTCTCTCTCGCTGCCTCTCTCTCTCCACTCGGATCACTACTCGTAGTAATTAAATCAAGCCTTTGCTACTTTCCCACAACAATATCCCTCTGATGACATCACCACAGTCCTCTGGGTTGTGTTCATCAGGCACCAAACGGAAGAAAATGGACAGAAACCGGGAGGTCTTCTCTACGTGGACTCTCCAATAGGAAACACTCATATATGTTTTCTGTTGCAGAATGTTTTTGAAACGTTTCCTGTTGCATGCTTCATCTCATCTCATGTATATTCAGATCGCCGCGGTGACGGGGATCGTTAACGAGTTCTGACTTGCTCACAGGAAGTTATGTTCATCTTGTTCTTGTTTTCGCTTATTTTCCCCATCTCTTTATTGATCTCTTTCTGTTTCTCTCTCATTCTTTATTTTTGTTGGTGTCTATCGAGCGCATCTCTCCGGTGTATGTGACAATTAAACATGTGTTTTAGGGAAGGGAGGGAGGAGGGAATAACAGAGGAGTGCTGCTCGTCCCTAAATACATTGGAACGTTCAGAAAGGGACTTGGCCGAAGGAAAAGTTTAAATCTACCCACACCCTCTCCTCCTCCTCCTCATACCTCCTTCCCTCCTTCTCATACCTCCTTCCCTCACTTTTAAAGTCAGATAGACAAATTGGATTAGTGAGTATTGAATGAAACAGAGAATGGAGGAAAATAAATCAGAAAAGCTCGCTGTGATCACAGGCTTTAATATATTTATTTTCTTTCTTCCCCTCCCCCTTCTTCCCTCCCCCTTCTTCCCTCCCCCTTCTTCCCCTTCCCCTTTCTTCCCTCCCCCTTCTTCCCTCCCCCTTCTTCCCCTTCCCCTTCTTCCCTCCCCCTTATTCCCCTTCCCCTTTCTTCCCTCCCCCTTCTTCCCTCCCCCTTCTTCCCCTTCCCCTTCTTCCCTCCCCCTTCTTCCCTCCCCGTTCTTCCCTCCCCCTTCTTTCCCTCCCCCTTCTTCCCTCCCCCTTATTCCCTCCCCCTTCTTCCCTCCCCCTTCTTCCCTCCCCTTCTTCCCTCCCCCTTCTTCCCTCACTCCAGCTGTCCTCTTTTCAAAACCACAGAATAGTGAAAATCAGCTCTTTGCCTCAGTAGTCTAATTCAACACCTGTTAGTTATAGTTCCTGTTTCCCCTCATAATAGATCATTTTGTGGAGACTTTTAATTCAAACAATTACAGTAGGATGGATATTTTCAGTGGAAGGAAATTAATGTTAGATTTCTCCCTTTTAAATATTATTTCTCATCATGTTCAGATGTTCATTTCTTGTTTTTTTTTGCTTCGTTCAGCCTCAGTATTATAGAGATGTGTGATATCCAGGGTCCTGTGTTTTACCTCTTCGTTCTGCCTCAGCCTCAGGGACATTAGATACAGGTATTATAGAGATGTGTGGTATCCAGGGTCCTGTGTTTTACCTCTTCGTTCAGCCTCAGCCTCAGGGACATTAGATACAGGTATTATAGAGATGTGTGATATCCAGGGTCCTGTGTTTTACCTCTTCGTTCTGCCTCAGGGACATTAGATACAGGTATTATAGAGATGTGTGGTATCTAGGGTCCTGTGTTTTACCTCTTCGTTCTGCCTCAGGGACATTAGATACAGGTATTATAGAGATGTGTGATATCCAGGGTCCTGTGTTTTACCTCTTCGTTTTGCCTCAGGGACATTAGATACAGGTATTATAGAGATGTGTGATATCCAGGGTCCTGTGTTTTACCTCTTCGTTCTGCCTCAGGGACATTAGATACAGGTATTATAGAGATGTGTGGTATCCAGGGTCCTGTGTTTTACCTCTTCGTTCTGCCTCAGGGACATTAGATACAGGTATTATAGAGATGTGTGATATCCAGGGTCCTGTGTTTTACCTCTTCGTTCTGCCTCAGCCTCAGGGACATTAGATACAGGTATTATAGAGACGTGTGATATCCAGGGTCCTGTGTTTTACCTCTTCGTTCTGCCTCAGCCTCAGGGACATTAGATACAGGTATTATAGAGATGTGTGATATCCAGGGTCCTGTGTTTTACCTCTTCGTTTTGCCTCAGGGACATTAGATACAGGTATTATAGAGACGTGTGATATCCAGGGTCCTGTGTTTTACCTCTTCGTTCAGCCTCAGCCTCAGGGACATTAGATACAGGTATTATAGAGATGTGTGATATCCAGGGTCCTGTGTTTTACCTCTTCGTTCTGACTCAGCCTCAGGGACATTGGATACAGGTATTATAGAGATGTGTGATATCCAGGGTCCTGTGTTTTACCTCTTCGTTCTGCCTCAGGGACATTAGATACAGGTATTATAGAGATGTGTGGTATCCAGGGTCCTGTGTTTTACCTCTTCGTTCAGCCTCAGCCTCAGGGACATTAGATACAGGTATTATAGAGATGTGTGGTATCTAGGGTCCTGTGTTTTACCTCTTCGTTCTGCCTCAGCCTCAGGGACATTAGATACAGGTATTATAGAGATGTGTGATATCTAGGGTCCTGTGTTTTACCTCTTCGTTCAGCCTCAGGGACATTAGATACAGGTATTATAGAGATGTGTGATATCCAGGGTCCTGTGTTTTACCTCTTCGTTCAGCCTCAGCCTCAGGGACATTAGATACAGGTATTATAGAGATGTGTGATATCCAGGGTCCTGTGTTTTACCTCTTCGTTCTGCCTCAGGGACATTAGATACAGGTATTATAGAGATGTGTGATATCCAGGGTCCTGTGTTTTACCTCTTCGTTCTGCCTCAGGGACATTAGATACAGGTATTATAGAGATGTGTGATATCCAGGGTCCTGTGTTTTACCTCTTCGTTCAGCCTCAGGGACATTAGATACAGGTATTATAGAGATGTGTGATATCCAGGGTCCTGTGTTTTACCTCTTCGTTCTGCCTCAGGGACATTAGATACAGGTATTATAGAGATGTGTGATATCTAGGGTCCTGTGTTTTACCTCTTCGTTCTGCCTCAGGGACATTAGATACAGGTATTATAGAGATGTGTGATATCCAGGGTCCTGTGTTTTACCTCTTCGTTCTGCCTCAGGGACATTAGATACAGGTATTATAGAGATGTGTGATATCTAGGGTCCTGTGTTTTACCTCTTCGTTCTGCCTCAGGGACATTAGATACAGGTATTATAGAGATGTGTGATATCCAGGGTCCTGTGTTTTACCTCTTCGTTCTGCCTCAGCCTCAGGGACATTAGATACAGGTATTATAGAGATGTGTGATATCTAGGGTCCTGTGTTTTACCTCTTCGTTCTGCCTCAGGGACATTAGATACAGGTATTATAGAGATGTGTGATATCTAGGGTCCTGTGTTTTACCTCTTCGTTCTGCCTCAGCCTCAGGGACATTAGATACAGGTATTATAGAGATGTGTGGTATCTAGGGTCCTGTGTTTTACCTCTTCGTTTTGCCTCAGGGACATTAGATACAGGTATTATAGAGATGTGTGATATCTAGGGTCCTGTGTTTTACCTCTTCGTTCTGCCTCAGGGACATTAGATACAGGTATTATAGAGATGTGTGATATCTAGGGTCCTGTGTTTTACCTCTTCGTTCTGCCTCAGGGTCATTAGATACAGGTATTATAGAGATGTGTGATATCTAGGGTCCTGTGTTTTACCTCTTCGTTCTGCCTCAGGGACATTAGATACAGGTATTATAGAGATGTGTGATATCCAGGGTCCTGTGTTTTACCTCTTCGTTCTGCCTCAGCCTCAGGGACATTAGATACAGGTATTATAGAGATGTGTGGTATCCAGGGTCCTGTGTTTTACCTCTTCGTTCTGCCTCAGCCTCAGGGACATTAGATACAGGTATTATAGAGATGTGTGGTATCTAGGGTCCTGTGTTTTACCTCTTCGTTCTGCGTCAGGGACATTAGATACAGGTATTATAGAGATGTGTGATATCTAGGGTCCTGTGTTTTACCTCTTCGTTCTGCCTCAGGGACATTAGATACAGGTATTATAGAGATGTGTGATATCCAGGGTCCTGTGTTTTACCTCTTCGTTCTGCCTCAGGGACATTAGATACAGGTATTATAGAGATGTGTGATATCCAGGGTCCTGTGTTTTACCTCTTCGTTCTGCCTCAGCCTCAGGGACATTAGATACAGGTATTATAGAGATGTGTGGTATCTAGGGTCCTGTGTTTTACCTCTTCATTCTGCCTCAGGGACATTAGATACAGGTATTATAGAGATGTGTGATATCTAGGGTCCTGTGTTTTACCTCTTCGTTCTGCCTCAGGGACATTAGATACAGGTATTATAGAGATGTGTGATATCCAGGGTCCTGTGTTTTGCGTGGTCATGTGACATGCCTTGATTTAATCTTTATTTAAATCGTTCTCATCAAACTCCTGTTCTTTTGATGTCAGATGGTTCAGCTTCATCCTCAGACAGTTGCTTTCGTTGTTGGTGGAAATAACATTTCTGGATCATGTTTAAAATCCAGGATAAAAATCCTGCTGTATAACATCATTGTGCTAAACACAGTGATCTCATCTGGTCAGAGGACATGTCAGAATCTCTCTCTTCACCCCCCCCCCCCCCCCCACCCCGTCCTGCCCATCTCTGACTGTGTGGCTGGAGGGAGAATGGTTTGTTCTCTCAACCCTCTCTCTTCACCCCCCCACCCCTCCGTCCTGCCCCTCTCTGACTGTGTGGCTGGAGGGAGAATGGTTTGTTCTCTCAACCCTCTCTCTTCACCCCCCCACCCCTCCGTTCTGCCCCTCTCTGACTGTGTGGCTGGAGGGAGAATGGTTTGTTCTCTCAACCCTCTCTCTTCACCCCCCCACCCCTCCGTCCTGCCCCTCTCTGACTGTGTGGCTGGAGGGAGAATGGTTTGTTCTCTCAACCCTCTCTCTTCACCCCCCCACCCCTCCGTCCTGCCCCTCTCTGACTGTGTGGCTGGAGGGAGAATGGTTTGTTCTCTCAACCCTCTCTCTTCACCCCCCCACCCCTCCGTCCTGCCCCTCTCTGACTGTGTGGCTGGAGGGAGAATGGTTTGTTCTCTCAACCCTCTCTGACTGTGTGGCTGGAGGGAGAATGGTTTGTTCTCTCAACCCTCTCTCTTCACCCCCCCACCCCTCCGTCCTGCCCCTCTCTGACTGTGTGGCTGGAGGGAGAATGGTTTGTTCTCTAATCCCTCTCTCTCGTCTTCCCGTCCGCCTCGCCTCGTCACAATGTCACACAGGCTTAATATTCCCATTATGATGTGGTTGTTTTATTGGACTGTCTGGAGTCACAATGACCTGCCAGAGGAATCTGCCTTTATCCCCTCAGAGCTACCGACTCGCCCTAAACGGCACCCTATTCCCTATTGGGGATCTGGTGAAAAGAAGTGCACTATGTAGGGAATAGGGTGCCATCTGGGATGCAGCCCCCTGTGTCGTCCATTTCAAAGTTGACTACAGTAATCCACGGAGCCCGTTCTTAAATCCCCTCGTCGTGGTCTTTTTTTTCTGTTAAATGAAATGGCAGCTACGTCTGGTCTGGGCCGAGCCACACGTCAGAGACAGATACACACGCTGGTTCTTATGTCCTTCACAGGCAGAGGAACAATCCCTCTTTTCTGGCTTGAGGTGGAAATGTGAGAGAGAGGTGTGTGAGAGAGAGGTGTGTGAGAGAGAGGTGTGTGAGAGAGAGGTGTGTGAGAGAGAGGTGTGTGAGAGAGAGGTGTGTGAGAGAGAGGTGTGTGAGAGAGAGGTGTGTGAGAGAGCGGTGTGTGAGAGAGCGGTGTGTGAGAGAGAGGTGTGTGAGAGAGAGGTGTGTGAGAGAGGGGTGTGTGAGAGAGAGGTGTGTGAGAGAGAGGTGTGTGAGAGAGAGGTGTGTGAGAGAGCGGTGTGTGAGAGAGAGGTGTGTGAGAGAGAGGTGTGTGAGAGAGGGGTGTGTGTGAGGTGTGTTTAGCATCATACCTCATCATGTAAAGTACATATATCTGCAGTTGCTGTGAGCTGTGGTTGTTAGGTGGTTGTTAGGTGGTTGTTAGGTGGTTGTTAGGTGGTTATGTTATGTGGTTGTTAGGTGGTTGTTAGGTGGTTGTTAGGTGGTTGTTAGGTGGTTGTTAGGTGGTTATGTTATGTGGTTGTTAGGTGGTTGTTAGGTGGTTGTTAGGTGGTTGTTAGGTGGTTGTTAGGTGGTTGTTAGGTGGTTATGTTATGTGGTTGTTAGGTGGTTGTTAGGTGGTTGTTAGGTGGTTGTTAGGTGGTTGTTAGGTGGTTATGTTATGTGGTTGTTAGGTGGTTGTTAGGTGGTTGTTAGGTGGTTGTTAGGTGGTTGTTATGTGGTTGTTAGGTGGTTGTTAGGTGGTTGTTATGTGGTTGTTAGGTGGTTGTTAGGTGGTTGTTAGGTGGTTATGTTATGTGGTTGTTAGGTGGTTGTTAGGTGGTTGTTAGGTGGTTGTTAGGTGGTTGTTAGGTGGTTATGTTATGTGGTTGTTAGGTGGTTGTTAGGTGGTTGTTATGTGGTTGTTAGGTGGTTGTTAGGTGGTTGTTATGTGGTTGTTAGGTGGTTGTTAGGTGGTTGTTAGGTGATGTGGTTGTTAGGTGGTTGTTAGGTGATGTGGTTGTTAGGTGGTTGTTAGGTGATGTGGTTGTTAGGTGGTTGTTAGGTGGTTGTTAGGTGGTTGTTAGGTGGTTGTTAGGTGATGTGGTTGTTAGGTGGTTGTTAGGTGATGTGGTTGTTAGGTGGTTGTTAGGTGATGTGGTTGTTAGGTGGTTGTTAGGTGGTTGTTAGGTGGTTGTTAGGTGGTTGTTAGGTGGTTGTTATGTGGTTGTTAGGTGGTTGTTAGGTGGTTGTTAGGTGATGTGGTTGTTAGGTGGTTGTTAGGTGATGTGGTTGTTAGGTGGTTGTTAGGTGATGTGGTTGTTAGGTGGTTGTTAGGTGGTTGTTAGGTGGTTGTTAGGTGGTTGTTAGGTGATGTGGTTGTTAGGTGGTTGTTAGGTGATGTGGTTGTTAGGTGGTTGTTAGGTGATGTGGTTGTTAGGTGGTTGTTAGGTGATGTGGTTGTTAGGTGGTTGTTAGGTGGTTGTTAGGTGATGTGGTTGTTAGGTGGTTGTTAGGTGATGTGGTTGTTAGGTGGTTGTTAGGTGATGTGGTTGTTAGGTGGTTGTTAGGTGATGTGGTTGTTAGGTGGTTGTTAGGTGGTTGTTAGGTGGTTGTTAGGTGGTTGTTAGGTGATGTGGTTGTTAGGTGGTTGTTAGGTGATGTGGTTGTTAGGTGGTTGTTAGGTGATGTGGTTGTTAGGTGGTTGTTAGGTGATGTGGTTGTTAGGTGGTTGTTAGGTGGTTGTTAGGTGATGTGGTTGTTAGGTGGTTGTTAGGTGATGTGGTTGTTAGGTGGTTGTTAGGTGGTTGTTAGGTGGTTGTTAGGTGATGTGGTTGTTAGGTAGTTGTTAGGTGATGTGGTTGTTAGGTGGTTGTTAGGTGGTTGTTAGGTGATGTGGTTGTTAGGTGGTTGTTAGGTGATGTGGTTGTTAGGTGGTTGTTAGGTGATGTGGTTGTTAGGTGATGTGGTTGTTAGGTGGTTGTTAGGTGGTTATGTTATGTGGTTGTTAGGTGGTTGTTAGGTAGTTGTTAGGTGGTTATGTTACGTGGTTGTTAGGTGGTTGTTAGGTGATGTGGTTGTTAGGTGGTTGTTAGGTGGTTGTTAGGTGGTTATGTTATGTGGTTGTTAGGTGGTTATGTTACGTGGTTGTTAGGTGGTTATGTGGTTGTTAGGTAGTTGTTAGGTGGTTATGTTACGTGGTTGTTAGGTGGTTGTTAGGTGGTTATGTTATGTGGTTGTTAGGTGGTTATGTTATGTGGTTGTTAGGTGGTTGTTAGGTGGTTATGTGGTTGTTAGGTAGTTGTTAGGTGGTTGTTAGGTGGTTATGTTATGTGGTTGTTAGGTGGTTATGTTACGTGGTTGTTAGGTGGTTATGTGGTTGTTAGGTGATGTGGTTGTTAGGTGGTTATGTTATGTGGTTAGGTGGTTATGTTATGTGGTTGTTAGGTAGTTGTTAGGTGGTTGTTAGGTGATGTGGTTGTTATGTAATACATTTGTTGTGGGTTGTTCCATGTGTTTAATTGATCTGTTGTGTTCCAGGTAACAGTAAGGAAGAGGAGGAGGCCATGATGCAGGAGTGGTTCATGTTGGTCAACAAGAAGAACGCTCTGATCAGGAGACAGAACCAACTCTCTCTACTGTAAGTCCCTTAACTCTCTCTACTGTAAGTCCCCTAACTCTCTCTACTGTAAGTCCCCTAACTCTCTCTACTGTAAGTCCCCTAACTCTCTCTACTGTAAGTCCCCTAACTCGCTCTACTGTAAGTCCCCTAACTCTCTCTACTGTAAGTCCCCTAACTATCTCTACTGTAAGTCCCCTAACTCTCTCTACTGTAAGTCCCCTAACTATCTCTACTGTAAGTCCCCTAACTCTCTCTACTGTAAGTCCCCTAACTCTCTCTACTGTAAGTCCCCTAACTCTCTCTACTGTAAGTCCCCTAACTCTCTCTACTGTAAGTCCCCTAACTCTCTCTACTGTAAGTCCCCTAACTCTCTCTACTGTAAGTCCCCTAACTCTCTCTACTGTAAGTCCCCCCAACCCCCTCGACCGTAAGTTCCCCCAACCCCCTCGGCCGTAAGTTCCCCCAACCCCCTCGGCCGTAAGTTCCCCCAACCCCCTCAGCCATAAGTTCCCCTAACCCCCTCTACCGTAAGTTCCCCCAACCCCCTCGACCGTAAGTTCCCCCAACCCCCTCGACCGTAAGTTCCCCCAACCCCCTCGGCCGTAAGTTCCCCCAACCCCCTCGGCCGTAAGTTCCCCCAACCCCCTCGGCCGTAAGTTCCCCCAACCCCCTCGGCCATAAGTTCCCCTAACCCCCTCTACCGTAAGTTCCCCCAACCCCCTCGACCGTAAGTTCCCCCAACCCCCTCGGCCGTAAGTTCCCCCAACCCCCTCGACCGTAAGTTCCCCCAACCCCCTCGGCCATAAGTTCCCCCAACCCCCTCGACCTTAAGTTCCCCCAACCCCCTCGACCGTAAGTTCCCTCGACCGTAAGTTCTCCCAACCCCCTCGCTTGTAAGTTCCCCTAACCCCCTCTACCGTAAGGTCCCCTAACCCCCTCTACCGTAAGGTCCCCTAACCCCCTCTACCATAAGTTCCCCTAACCCCCTCTACTGTAAGGTCCCCCAACCCCCTCAACTGTAAGGTCCCCCAACCCCCTCAACTGTAAGTTCCCCTAACCCCCTCTACCGTAAGTTCCCCTAACCCTCTCTACTGTAAGGTCCCCTAACCCCCTCTACCGTAAGTTCCCCTAACCCCCTCTACCGTAAGTTCCCCTAACCCTCTCTACTCGAAGTCCCCTAACACTAATCTCTTTCTCTCTCACTCTCCATTGTGTCTGACTATCCAATACACAGACATAGTATTCTCTCTGTGTGTTCCCAGTTCCCAATACACAGACATAGTATTCTCTCTGTGTGTTCCCAGTTCCCAATACACAGACATAGTATTCTCTCTGTGTGTTCCCAGTTCCCAATACACAGACATAGTATTCTCTCTGTGTGTTCCCAGTTCCCAATACACAGACATAGTATTCTCTCTGTGTGTTCCCAGTTCCCAATACACAGACATAGTATTTTTAAACCAATCATCACACAACTGCTTTACCCTGTGATCTGTGTGTTGTAAACCTGTTAATGTCCATAATCCATTCTGGTTCTGTTTATTCCTGGCATTTACATGTCAACATTAAACCAATAAGAACCCAGCGATCATCACAACGTTGCATCACAACGCCTTTCTCTTTAGCTACATTTCCAAATGGCACCTTATTCCCTATGTAGTGCACTGCTTTTTAGACCAGGGCCCTATGGGATTCTGTGTGGGTCCTGGTCAAAAGTAGTGCCATTTGTGACACAGGCTTTGTGCGGTCACTCAGCCACTAGGTGGACAGGTGGAAACACAGCTCTCCTTTTCATTCTCTCTCTCTCTCTCTCTTTCCTTTTCATTCCTTCCTCCCTCGCAGGATTTCAAAGGGCCAGAGAGAACAAGAGACTGAAGTATTCATATAATCACATTATATGGTGTGAGAGAGAGAGGGAGGGAGAGAGTGGGGAGGGTGTTTAAAGTGGCCAATTGATAGAGGGTCTGATTACTACCTCTTTCATTTCTCTCTTTGTGGCAGAAAAGCGCCTCTGAAGGACAAATTCTATTATGGGGAAAATTAGCTCGTTTTCTAAACCATCTGAAAGAAGGGGAATTAAATTTGTAGCCCTACCGCCCAGACATTACCCACTCTACCACCCAGACATTACCCACTCTACCACCCAGACATTACCCCCCCCCTACCGCCCAAACATTACCCCCCTACCGCCCAGACATTACCCCCCTACCGCCCAGACATTACCCCCTACCGCCCAGACATTACCCCCTACCGCCCAGACATTACCCCCCTACCGCCCAGACATTACCCCCCTACCGCCCAGACATTACCCCCTACCACCCAGACATTACCCCTATCACCCAGACATTACCCCCTACCACCCAGACATTACCCTCCTCCTACCGCCCAGACATTACCCCCTTCCTACCGCCCAGACATTACCCCCTTCCTACCGCCCAGACATTACTCCCCCACCGCCCAGATATTACCTCCTCTACCGTCCAGACATTACCCCTTACCGCCCAGACATTACCCCCCTACCGCCCAGACATTACCCCCCTACCGCCCAGACATTACCCCCCTACCGCCCAGACATTACCCCCCTATCGCCCAGACATTACCCCCCTACCGCCCAGACATTACCCCCCTACCGCCCAGACATTACCCCCTACTGCCCAGACATTACCCCCCTACCGCCCAGACATTACCCCCCTACCGCCCAGACATTAACCCCTACCGCCCAGACATTACCCCCCTACCGCCCAGACATTACCCCCCTATCGCCCAGACATTATCCCCCCTATCGCCCAGACATTATCCCCCCTACCGCCCATACATTATCCCCCCACACTCATACCTCCTGTTCTGTTTGGTTCCATCTCCTGTCCTTTTCCTTTTCACTGTCCTATCTCTCTACCTGTTTCTCCATCTCTCTTCCTGTCTCTCCAACTCTCTACCTGTTTCTCCATCTCTCTACCTGTCTCTCCATCTCTCTACCTGTTTCTCCATCTCTCTACCTGTCTCTCCATCTCTCTACCTGTTTCTCCATCTCTCTACCTGTCTCTCCATCTCTCTACCTGTCTCGCCATCTCTCTACCTGTCTCTCCATCTCTACCTGTCTCTCCATCTCTCTACCTGTTTCTCCATCTCTCTACCTGTCTCTCCATCTCTCTACCTGTTTCTCCATCTCTCTACCTGTCTCTCCATCTCTACCTGTCTCTCCATCTCTACCTGTCTCTCCATCTCTCTACCTGTCTCTCCATCTCTCTACCTGTCTCTCCAACTCTCTACCTGTCTCTCCATCTCTACCTGTCTCTCCATCTCTCTACCTGTCTCTCCATCTCTCTACCTGTCTCTCCATCTCTCTACCTGTCTCTCCATCTCTCTACCTGTCTCTCCATCTCTCTACCTGTCTCTCCATCTCTCTACCTGTCTCTCCAACTCTACCTGTCTCTCCAACTCTCTACCTGTCTCTCCATCTCTCTTCCTGTCTCTCCAACTCTCTACCTGTCTCTCCATCTCTACCTGTCTCTCTATCTCTCTACCTGTCTCTCCATCTCTCTACCTGTCTCTCCATCTCTACCTGTCTCTCCATCTCTCTACCTGTCTCTCCATCTCTCTACCTG
Organism: Oncorhynchus mykiss; assembly: GCF_013265735.2. Lineage (NCBI taxonomy): Eukaryota > Metazoa > Chordata > Actinopteri > Salmoniformes > Salmonidae > Oncorhynchus > Oncorhynchus mykiss. The sequence goes on along the minus strand of NC_048587.1, from coordinate 62,810,560 downwards.
TCTCTCCTCTCCTTTTCCCCTGTCTCTCCATCTCTCTACCTGTTTCTCCATCTCTCTACCTGTCTCTCCAATCTATCTTCCTGTCTCTCCATCTCTCTACCTGTCTCTCCATCTCTCTACATGTCTCTCCTTCTCTCTACCTGTCTCTCCATCTCTACCTGTCTCTCCATCTCTCTTCCTGTCTCTCCATCTCTCTTCCTGTCTCTCCATCTCTCTTCCTGTCTCTCCATCTCTCTACCTGTCTCTCCATCTCTCTTCCTGTCTCTCCATCTCTCTTCCTGTCTCTCCATCTCTCTACCTGTCTCTCCATCTCTCTACCTGTCTCTCCAATCTCTACCTGTCTCTCCAATCTCTACCTCTCTCCATCTCTCTACATGTCTCTCCTTCTCTCTACCTGTCTCTCCATCTCTCTTCCTGTCTCTCCATCTCTCTTCCTGTCTCTCCATCTCTCTTCCTGTCTCTCCATCTCTCTACCTGTCTCTCCATCTCTCTTCCTGTCTCTCCATCTCTCTTCCTGTCTCTCCATCTCTCTACCTGTCTCTCCATCTCTACCTGTCTCTCCATCTCTCTACCTGTCTCTCCATCTCTCTACCTGTCTCTCCAATCTCTACCTGTCTCTCCACCTCTCTACCTGTCTCTCCAATCTCTACCTGTCTCTCCACCTCTCTACCTGTCTCTCCAATCTCTACCTGTCTCTCCACCTCTCTCCTTCGCTTTCTTTCCCCCTAATTCTGTCTGTCTGTCTGTCCCTCCCTCTTTCTCTTTCCCTCCCTCCATTTCTTTCTCTCCCCCTCTCTCTCTCACCCACACACAGGGTTTTACCAGACCAGCCCAGGCAGGGCCCCGGGTCGGGGTATATTTGTGTATCAGATATTTGCAGTAGATTAATGTGTGGAGAGAAGGGAGAAGGTCCAGCCGACTGGCTGAATCGATGTTTATTGCAGACTTCTTCTAAGTGCTTAATGATTTAGTCATTAACATATTGATGAACTTTGTTCCAACTTACTGCCACAGGGAGAAGGAGCACGATCTGGAGCGTCGCTTTGAGCTGCTCAACAGAGAGCTGAGAGCCATGATGGCCATCGAGGGTAAGACATTTACCCTTCGGTCATTTAGAAGACGCTCTTATGACGGGGGAAGTTAGGCCAGGGGGTTGAGCTGGTGGGGAGGGGGAGGGAAGAGATGATTAGAGAGGGGGGGACGATTAGAGAGGGGGGGAGAGACGATTAGAGAGGGGGGGAGAGACGATTAGAGAGGGGGGAGGGAAGAGACGATTAGAGAGGGGGGAGGGAAGAGACGATTAGAGAGGGGGGAGACGATTAGAGAGGGGGGAGGGAAGAGACGATTATAGAGGGGGGAGAGACGATTAGAGAGGGTTGGGGAGAGACGATTAGAGAGGGGGAGGGAAGAGACGATTAGAGAAGGGGGGAGAGACGATTAGAGAGCGGGGAGGGAAGAGACGATTAGAGAGGGGGGGGAAGAGACGATTAGAGAGGGAAGGGGAAGAGACGATTAGAGGGGGGGGGCGATTAGAGGGGGGAGGGAAGAGACGATTAGAGAGGGGGGAGACGATTAGAGAGGGTTGGGGAGAGACGATTAGAGGGGGGGACGATTAGAGAGGGGGGGAGACGATTAGAGAGGGGGGGGAGACGATTAGAGAGGGGGGAGACGATTAGAGAGGGGGGAGACGATTAGAGGGGGGGGGATACGATTAGAGAGGGGAGACGATTAGAGAGGGGGGAGACGATTAGAGGGGGGGGGTGTCTTTAAGTAGGAAAGTGGAAATGGGGAGAAATACTTCAAATACATCACCTGTACCTTTATGGGTGATGATTTTACTGCTATCTACTGGTACACTGTCTATTATTCCATTAGTTTGGATTCAACACATTTCTCTCCTGCTCTGAATAATAGTGCTTCCTTGCAGTCAGGATCCTAACCACAGGTTGCTAGGTTGTTACTAGGAGGATCCTCCTCTGTCAGTATCCTAACCACAGGTTGCTAGGTGGTTACTAGGAGGAGCCTCCTCAGTCAGGATCCTAACCACAGGTTGCTAGGTGGTTACTAGGAGGAGCCTCCTCAGTCAGGATCCTAACCACAGGTTGCTAGGTGGTTACTAGGAGGAGCCTCCTCAGTCAGGATCCTAACCACAGGTTGCTAGGTGGTTTCTAGGAGGAGCCTCCTCAGTCAGGATCCTAACCACAGGTTGCTAGGTGGTTACTAGGAGGAGCCTCCTCAGTCAGGATCCTAACCACAGGTTGCTAGGTGGTTACTAGGAGGAGCCTCCTCAGTCAGGATCCTAACCACAGGTTGCTAGGGTGTTACTAGGAGGAGCCTCCTCAGTCAGGATCCTAACCACAGGTTGCTAGGGTGTTACTAGGAGGAGCCTCCTCAGTCAGGATCCTAACCACAGGTTGCTAGGTGGTTACTAGGAGGAACCTCCTCAGTCAGGATCCTAACCACAGGTTGCTAGGTGGTTACTAGGAGAAGCCTCCTCAGTCAGGATCCTAACCACAGGTTGCTAGGTGGTTACTAGGAGAAGCCTCCTCAGTCAGGATCCTAACCACAGGTTGCTAGGTGGTTACTAGGAGAAGCCTCCTCAGTCAGGATCCTAACCACAGGTTGCTAGGTGGTTACTAGGAGGAGCCTCCTCAGCGAGGAGATCTGGACTGATGCTGTCTGATCAGTGCTATCTAACAGCCATACTAGGCCTGAATACCATTATCAGCACCCTGGTTTGATATCTAGCCCTGCTGACTGACATGGAGGATTAAAACCCGGCTAGCTAGTAGCTACGTTATCCAGGTAGGTTGTTGTGTGTACTGGTACCGGCTGAAAAGCACCACTATTGTGTGGTATCAAAGTTGTCGAGCCGAAACCCAAGTTTAATCCCTTTCACTGTGTCCTCTTTGTGAAAAATGAACCTTTTGACAATCAATGCAAATTGATTTCTCCATTCAATGTTGACCTGCCTGCACCTCTGCATCGGCCATGGTAATTTCTTTCCCCACCTGATAAGCAACCTGATCCATATTAAATCAATTGTAATTAGCTGGTGGAAGGGACTGGGCAGGTGTGTGTAGGGAGTAGGGGGGAGTGTGTATTTGTGTGTGCACCGTGTGTGTGTGTGTGCGCGTGTGTGCGCGTGTGTTGTGGAGTAGACAGACATGCATAGCTGAACAGGAGCAAGAGAGTAGGAACACATCCTGGTTAGGGGTTGATTGCTCTTGTCTGCCACACACCAGCCAGCCTGTATTTCTGTATTTGGAGAGGGAAGCAACAGGTAATGCAGTCAGACACCTGACAAAGACACCTGACAAAGACACCTGACAAAGACACCTGACAAAGACACCTGACAAAGACACCTGACAAAGACACCTGACAAAGACACCTGACAAAGCTGCTCTGAACTTTACATTTTATTACATTGTTCTAAGTGCATTTTCCACATGGTCACAACACATGGTCACATGGTCACATGGTCACAACACATGGTCACATGGTCACATGGTCACAACACATGGTCACATGGTCACAACACATGGTCACATGGTCACAACACATGGTGACATGGTCACAACACATGGTCACAACATGTGGTCACATGGTCACAACACATGGTTACAACACATGGTCACGTGGTCACAACAAATCAAATCAAATTTTATTTGTCACATACACATGGTTAGCAGATGTTAATGCGAGTGTAGCGAAATGCTTGTGCTTCTAGTTCCGACAATGCAGTAATAACCAACAAGTAATCTAACTAACAATTCCAAAACTACTGTCTTATACACAGTGTAAGGGGATAAAGAATATGTACATAAGGATATATGGATGAGTGATGGTACAGAGCAGCATAGGCAAGATACAGTAGATGGTATCGAGTACAGTATATACATATGAGATGAGTATGTAAACAAAGTGGCATAGTTAAAGTGGCTAGTGATACATGTATTACATAAGGATGCAGTAGATTATATAGAGTACAGGATATACGTATACATATGAGATGAGTAATGTAGGGTATGTAAACATTATATAAAGTGGCATTGTTTAAAGTGGCTAGTGATACATTTTTTACATCAATTTTTCCATTATTAAAGTGGCTGGAGTTGAGTCAGTGTCAGTGTGTTGGCAGCAGCCACTCAATGTTAGTGATGGCTGTTTAACAGTCTGATGGCCTTGAGATAGAAGCTGTTTTTCAGTCTCTCAACATGTGGTCACATGGTTACAACACATGGTCACGTGGTCACAACATGTGGTCACATGGTCACAACACGTGGTCACATGGTCACAACACATGGTCACAACACATGGTCACAACACGTGGTCACATGGTCACAACACGTGGTCACATGGTCACAACACGTGGCCACATGGTCACAACACGTGGTCACATGGTCACAACACGTGGTCACATGGTCACAACACGTGGTCACATGGTCACAACACGTGGTCACATGGTCACAACACGTGGTCACGTGGTCACAACACGTGGTCACATGGTCACAACACGTGGTCACATGGTCACAACACGTGGTCACATGGTCACAACACGTGGCCACATGGTCACAACACATGGTCACAACACATGGTCACATGGGGATAAGGAATACAAATGTTAAAATTAAAGCATAGTAATCTATAAAACATAATTGACATAAAACGTCATGATACAATAACATACAGTCGTTGTTTTCTCCGAGCACAATAGGAGTTTGATGGCCATTTGCAGGCTATGCACTGTGAGAGGATGAATCCTTTGCAATCAAATCAAATCAAATGTATTTGTCACATACACATGGTTAGCAGATGTTAATGCAAGTGTAGCGAAACTAACAATTCCAAAACTACTGTCTTATACACAGTGTAAGGGGATAAAGAATATGTACATAAAGATATATGAATGAGTGATGGTACAGAGCGGCATAGGCAAGATGCAGTAGATGGTATCGAGTACAGTTAATACATATGAGATGAGTAATGTAGGGTATGTAAACAAAGTGGCATAGTTAAAGTGGCTAGTGATACATGTATTACATAAAGATGCAGTAGATGATATAGAGTACAGTATATACATATACATATGAGATGAATAATGTAGGGTATGTAAACATTATATTAAGTAGCATTGTTTAAAGTGGCTAGTGATATATTTTACATCAATTCCCATCAATTTTCATTAAACCTAAAAAATTAAACCTATCTGAATTGAGTGCATGAGCAGCAGAGTATGAGAAGTGGGACGAGGCAGACAATGGTCCTGGAGAGGTGGGACGAGGCAGACAATGGTCCTGGAGAGGTGGGACAATGCAGACCATGGTCCTTGAGAGGTGGGACAAGCCAGACCATGGTCCTGGAGAGGTGGGACAAGCCAGACCATGGTCCTTGAGAGGTGGGACAAGCCAGACCATGGTCCTGGAGAGGTGGGACAAGCCAGACCATGGTCCTGGAGAGGTGGGACAATGCAGACCATGGTCCTTGAGAGGTGGGACAAGCCAGACCATGGTCCTGGAGAGGTGGGACAAGCCAGACCATGGTCCTTGAGAGGTGGGACAAGCCAGACCATGGTCCTGGAGAGGTGGGACAAGCCAGACCATGGTCCTGGAGAGGTGGGACAAGCCACATCATGGTCCTGGAGAGGTGGGACAATGCAGACCATGGTCCTGGAGAGGTGGGACAATGCAGACCATGGTCCTTGAGAGGTGGGACAAGCCAGACCATGGTCCTGGAGAGGTGGGATAAGGCAGACCATGGTCCTTGAGAGGTGGGACAAGCCATACCATGGTCCTGGAGAGGTGGGACAAGCCAGACCATGGTCCTGGAGAGGTGGGACAAGCCAGACCATGGTCCTGGAGAGGTGGGACTTATCAACTGGCCCTTTATCCTCCTCTCCACCCTCTCCTCTCCACCCTCTCCACTCTCTCCACCCCACTCTCTCCACCCTCTCCACCCACTCTCTCCACCCTCTCCACTCTCTCCACTCTCTCCACCCTCTCCTCTCCACCCTCTCCTCTCCACTCTCTCCACCCTCTCCACCCTCTTCTCTCCAACCTCTCCTCTCCACCCTCTCCACCCTCTCCTCTCCACTCGCTCCACCCTCTCCTCTCCACTCTCGCCACCCACTCCTCTCTCCTCTCCACCCTCTCCAATCTCTCCTCTCCACCCTCTCCACCCTCTCCTCTCCACCCTCTCCACTCTCCACCCTCTCCACCCTCTCCTCTCCACCCTCTCCAATCTCTCCTCCTGCCCTCTCTCCATTCCTCTCTCCTCTTCTCCTTCCTCGGGGATCTACTTAATATTCAACATGCTCTACCTTTCACAGGCCAGGCACAGATAGTTCTGCTAGAAAGATAGTGTGTGAGGGAAGAGAGTGTGTGTCCGCTGTTATTTGGTGGTTGGCCAGGTCCATTGAGTGATGGCTGGGCTGCGTGGCGTGGCGTGGCTTGCAGGTAATTGCTGATTTGGTTGGCCAGCCGATGACAGAGAGACTTGCAGAGATAGACACACACACACACACACACACGTCCATGCCAGTCGATGACAGAGAGACGCTAGCGCTGGAGTACTCAAACCAGTGAACGACACAGATATACACACTTGAAGAGATATATTCACACACTCTCACACACACTCTCACACACTCACACACACACTCACACCCTCTCACATGATTAAAAGTGATACAGATAGCCAGCAGCGTATCCACTTATTCTGATGCCTCACAGCATGGTGGGAGAATGTGTGCTTCCATACCATCCAGTCTATGATCCATACTGTTATTGAGCTGTCAGTCTATGATCCATACTGTTATTGAGCTGTCAGTCTATGATCCATACTGTTATTGAGCTGTCAGTCTATGATCCATACTGTTATTGAACTGTCAGTCTATGATCCATACTGTTATTGAACTGTCAGTCTATGATCCATACTGTTATTGAACTGTCAGTCTATGATCCATACTGTTATTGAGCTGTCAGTCTATGATCCATACTGTTATTGAGCTGTCAGTCTATGATCCATACTGTTATTGAGCTGTCAGTCTATGATCCATACTGTTATTGAACTGTCAGTCTATGATCCATACTGTTATTGAACTGTCAGTCTATGATCCATACTGTTATTGAACTGTCAGTCTATGATCCATACTGTTATTGAGCTGTCAGTCTATGATCCATACTGTTATTGAGCTGTCAGTCTATGATCCATACTGTTATTGAACTGTCAGTCTATGATCCATACTGTTATTGAGCTGTCAGTCTATGATCCATACTGTTATTGAGCTGTCAGTCTATGATCCATACTGTCATTGAGCTGTCAGTCTATGATCCATACTGTCATTGAGCTGTCAGTCTATGATCCATACTGTTATTGATCTGTCAGTCTATGATCCATACTGTTATTGAGCTGTCAGTCTATGATCCATACTGTTATTGAGCCGTGAGCTGTCAGTCTATGATCCATACTGTTATTGAGCTGTCAGTCTATGATCCATACTGTCATTGAGCTATCAGTCTATGATCCATACTGTTATTGAGCTGTCAGTCTATGATCCATACTGTTATTGAGCTGTCAGTCTATGATCCATACTGTTATTGAGCTGTCAGTCTATGATCCATACTGTTATTGAACTGTCAGTCTATGATCCATACTGTTATTGAGCTGTCAGTCTATGATCCATACTGTTATTGAGCTGTCAGTCTATGATCCATACTGTTATTGAGCTGTCAGTCTATGATCCATACTGTTATTGAGCTGTCAGTCTATGATCCATACTGTTATTGAGCCGTGAGCTGTCAGTCTATGATCCATACTGTTATTGAGCCGTGAGCTGTCAGTCTATGATCCATACTGTTATTGAGCCGTGAGCTGTCAGTCTATGATCCATACTGTTATTGAACTGTCAGTCTATGATCCATACTGTTATTGAACTGTCAGTCTATGATCCATACTGTTATTGAACTGTCAGTCTATGATCCATACTGTTATTGAGCTGTCAGTCTATGATCCATACTGTTATTGAGCTGTCAGTCTATGATCCATACTGTTATTGAACTGTCAGTCTATGATCCATACTGTTATTGAGCTGTCAGTCTATGATCCATACTGTTATTGAGCTGTCAGTCTATGATCCATACTGTCATTGAGCTGTCAGTCTATGATCCATACTGTCATTGAGCTGTCAGTCTATGATCCATACTGTTATTGATCTGTCAGTCTATGATCCATACTGTTATTGAGCTGTCAGTCTATGATCCATACTGTTATTGAGCCGTGAGCTGTCAGTCTATGATCCATACTGTTATTGAGCTGTCAGTCTATGATCCATACTGTCATTGAGCTATCAGTCTATGATCCATACTGTTATTGAGCTGTCAGTCTATGATCCATACTGTTATTGAGCTGTCAGTCTATGATCCATACTGTTATTGAGCTGTCAGTCTATGATCCATACTGTTATTGAACTGTCAGTCTATGATCCATACTGTTATTGAGCTGTCAGTCTATGATCCATACTGTTATTGAGCTGTCAGTCTATGATCCATACTGTTATTGAGCTGTCAGTCTATGATCCATACTGTTA